>NW_016157589.1:93954-118988 GCF_001687245.7 Rhagoletis zephyria | reverse complement strand
ACACGTTCGTAACCAAAGCAGCTGTCGGGTATGCATCTCGATCGAACACATAGTAGCCGAGTGTGGCGTTCGCTTGTGCTTGATTTTTAGTGAGTGTGATCAAAAAGGCTCGATCATACTCAAAGCTGTTCTCTGACAACGACTGAATTATCATGGACGCCCAGCAGCCGCAGTGCAGATCGACCGATGCGCTGCTAACATGGAGTGAGCAATGCATTATACCCACGCTTAGCACAACACACTCGTCCTCGCATGGAATTTAATTTACAACGCAAACCAGGGGTGGCTTTCTGTAATTCAATATCAAGCAAAAACGTATATCGAAGTATCGTGCTGTATCGAGCATTCGATAGAAACTGTTCGACAGAACTTTTGCTCTCGTTTTGCGTTTCGCAGCTGTCAACCTCAACTAAAATATAAGTGAACATTTTTAATTTTTCTGTAATTTTAAATGTTTTTTATTTATTTAGGAGTCAACAAACGCACGCTGCTCAACTGAAGCTGACAGAATCTATGGAGCAGCAAGACGCTTTAGCTAAAAACAGTTTGCAGTGCGTAAGCAATGGCTGCGAGAAGAAAAAGGAGTTATAGAGCAAATTAATGGAAATGTTAAAAAGCAACGGGCCTCCAATGAAATCAACGAAGGGATGGCAGGAAGCAATGCTATCTGCACACTCTTCGTCCAATCATGGTTACGTTATCGTCTCGCCCTGAAATTTTGAGCCGAACACATGCATTTCAAGGGAGCTAGTGATAGGACGATACGAGTACCGAGTACTGAATATCGTAACTTTTCTTGAGTACTGAGTAATATCGAGAACTCGATACTTTTTGACAAGTACTGAGTAAGTATCGGGAGCTCCAAAAAGTATCGACTGGTTGAAAACTTGTTTTAAGTAAAATATTTTCTAAAATTACATACAAATTTCGTTCTTTCAATTATATTAAAAAATTACCCAATAAACGTTCGAAAATTTTCTTCGATATCCAGTATGAATGTCGTGAAAATCAACATAACGCAAAAAAAAACAATAACAATAACACGTCTAGACCGTGGCTAGATCTCTGTAACTGAGGTTTTCTCGAAAGTGCCAAAACAGATTCGGGCATAGAGATCTTTTCCACAGATAATCTACTCCGGCGCTTAATAAGTTTTTAATAATACTCTCACCCAATAAAAACTGGACAAGCCCTAGCATATAAAATTAATCAGAGATAATCACTTCTGACACTGAACAGATTCTGTTAACAACGGTTATCTCTCGTAGTGTCCAGACTGGCACTACCACGCAGTATCTTAACTTGGGTAACCAGTTCAGTAGTGGAATTCACTAACTTTTAACGACGCGATTTTACGAGTTGTTAGTTAAATATTTGTGTTGTTTGCAGTAACAATTGTTCGATTCACTAATTTATCTTTAACGACACTAAACAGCTGACTTTCGCTATTTATGTAAATTGATAAAAAGTGGCACCTCTGTTATCCGAAATGTCAAATCTGCGAAAAGCACAAAAGGAAATTGAAAAAAAATCAAAGAAATTAATAGTTTGTTCTTGAAAAGGTAAGTATTGTAATGAATTCAAGCAAAAATAATCGTGCTTTATAATTTAATTACTTTTACTTTTTCTTTTTATATTTTAGGATGGCCTCAACTAGCCAAGCAGCCACTAAACGGAACCGCGCTTCAACGGAGCAGTTGAGTGCAATGATAGACTTCTTCCAAGAAACTCCGGGGCTGGCCGGAGGTAAGTTTCATCGGCTGCATGGCAAGCTGGAACATGAAAAGAAATGGGAGGAGATGGCTTCCAAGCTAAATGCCGTCGGAGGAGCTGAAAAGTCCATCGACCAATGGCGTACGGTAAGTTATAAGCCCACTAAGAAAAGACCGGTGCTGTGCGGGAAAACTGTGATTTGTGAAAACATACTAACATTTGTTGTTAACTTAATAATATCGCTTTTATTGCAAACATATATGTATATACATATCTACATACAAGTGGTGCATAACAGTGGAGTCGATCCCATGCATTGCTACTGCGCACAGTCTCGTTCTTTGTGTGTACGGACATACATATGTATGCACATACATTCTATGGAATATTCTATATGTTTATTTTTAATAATACTTTTTGTGCATTCTTTCATATGTAGGTCTGGCGCGATTTGAAAAGTAGGACTAGTGTTCGAGTGCGAGACCGGAAAAGGCAGCAGGCGTCAACCGGCAACAGACCCGTGAAACAGCCTCCTTTAACGGAGCTGGAGGAGCGCGTGGTGGCCATTATTGGAAGCCACTATATTGAGGGCCACGAGTCGGTAGGAGAAAATGTACCATTTGACTTGGTAAGTTTTAACTGGATTATTTGTGACCCATTGTTAACCACTTTCTTGTTATTAGGAGCTTCAATTGGCCCTGGAAGACGGTGAGGAGATAGTCTTTCAGGGTGAAGCGGTGGAGTCCGAAGACCAAGTAAAAACTGAAGTGCGGCCGGAGACTCCAAAAACGCCTACAATGAGAACTCCGCGCAGGGCACTGAAGAGGAAAAGAGAGGAGGAGCAGAGCGAAACCGAAAAGAAGTTTTTGGAAGTTGCACAAACGCAAGCCGATGCAATGAAGGTAAATAATTTGTTATTAGAAGATTCTCCAATTTTTAATAATTTTTTTAAATACGTAGATGCTGGCGGAAAGCTTTTCCAGACTGGTGGAGGTACCATTCCAGCTGGCGGGGGAACTCCGGGTATATGGAGAAGGACAGAAAGCCTGCGCCGATGCTATAAATAATTTGGCAAGGGCACTCGGTCCCCAATAATTTTTTTTAAATCTACTTAAAAGATGGTATTTCCTTGATACAGATATTCCATCATTACTGGAATTTAGGTTAAAAATTAGGTTAAGAAAATGAATTTGTCCCATTTATTTAATTTGCTATAGTATATAATACATTATATACTCTAGTTGCCCGAAAATTAGAAACGCGACTTCTTTTTAAGTTCTGACAAATTTTTTTTTCTTAATTAACTTTAATTTATTTAAAAGAAAAACTTGGTCATATTATAACGAAATCCATATAAAACAAAATAGTAAACCTTGTACAGTATTTATGAAAATTTAAATTTACCGAATTTTTATAAATCCTGTACAAGGTTTACAACTTTGTTTTATATGGATTTCGTTATAATATGACCAAGTTTTTCTTTTAAATAAATTAAAACTAATTAAGAAAAAATAAATTTGTTAGAACTTGTAAAGAAGTCGCGTTCCAATTATCGGGAGACCAGTGTAATTACTGAGGCCTTAACGTTAAACAACTTAAAACAAAAAAACATTTTCTTTTTAAGTAAATTTTTTAAAATCAATGGGGCATATTCATAGTCGAAATAAAATTTACGCTAAGTTAGTAGCAGTTTTTTGGCATACAGCTATAGTCAAAGATGTAGCACCAGAAATCAAAATGATATTTTGTTTCTTTATTTTTAATAATACTCATTATATTTTTAATTCAATCTATAAAAGAAACGACATAAATAAAAGTTTCAAAAATTGCACAAATTACAAAAAAATTAATCAAACTTGAAAAAGTTTTCATCAGAATTAAAAATTTTTCTTAAGACTCTGATTGAAAAGTTTGAAATTTTGATGAAACTTTTTTAAGTGTGATTAATTTTTGTGTAATTTGTGAATTTTTGAAACTTTTATTTACACTGCTGGAAAAAAGTATTGTCACAGACAATTTTTCACAATATTTGCAAACAATTTTATTCTAATATTTTTCCGCTAATTTTTTATAAAACTTTGGTTCATTCTGCAACAAAAAAACGTGAAAATATAATTTCTAGCCTTTGTGGACAACTCGCGAATATTCACTACATTTTGCGTCAATTTTATTTCGATTACGAACATGCATCGTTGCCGGCCCGGCCCCAATTGCAATTGTCAACTATGTATAAATATTCTCAATACCATTATCAATCAAATTGAATTGATAACTTATTTTTAAACTCAAGACTGAATGGATTACTTTTTAGTATTTATTTTATTTTTCTCTTCAATTGTAACTGAATATTTTTAAATTCAATATTTTTATTTAACACTTAGTTTAAAATATTCTCCTTAATTTTAGTTATTTATTAATGAAGTACGCGATTTTCTAGCGTGTTGAAGTTTGCTCTTTAACTCCTAGAATTTAATGAGCAACAAAACTGCATCCGTAAAAATTTTATAAAAATTCTAAATAAAAAGTTTAGAATTTTTGGATGCAAATGTTAAAGTTTGTCGAATTTTCATAATCTTTGTACGAAATTTGAAATGTGGATTTATGTGGTGCTCGCTAGGAAAGGTGTTAAACTTTTATAAAAAAAAAATATAAACATTAAATAAACAAATGAAAAACAGCCAAAACTATTCAAAATGTCACTTAGCTTAATCAGCCGACCACAAGGGTACATATGCAGTCGCTGTGGTTGATAAGAAACTCATTAATAATAAGTCTATCTCATGATATTTATACCACCGTGTAAGTCGTATGGTTATGTTTTGAAATGTATTAATAAACTTTTATTTGAGTTTTCATTTTCCTCTTTATTATAAACAATCCATTAAAATGTTTTCCTTTAATTGACCACAATTTTTTATGTGCAATTTCCCCCCTGAATCCAAATATCGAGATATAGCCAAATATCAGTTATTTGAGGTCTGGAAGAAGTCCACTCACTTAATTTAAAATTTTTAGGTCACAGTTGACCAATTTCGAAATTTCTTTTAATAAGCTTCACTAATATAAAAAGAAATATTGAAATTGGTCAACTACGTCCTAAAAAATCTAAATTAAGTGAGCGCACTTTAACCGAATTTTTGCTATATATCGAAAACGTTTCGACGTTCTTCACATCTGACCACATATTTTGATTCAGGGGGGAAATTGTACATAATAACTGAGGATCAAATGGCAGAGGTCAAAACTTTTTTTTAAAGTTTGTAATATAAAATTAAGAGGATAAGAGCGGGTGATATCTACATTTTTAATAAATGATATACCTACTGAAAAATATTTGATTGTAAACTTTAATTTTTAAAAATTCTTTAGGAATATAGTTAAAAAATTTCTTTGGAAAGTTTTAAGAAAACAAGTTTGCTATTAATCTTTCTTGTATGCGTTTTGCAGTGGAAGATGATGGACTTGGGCTTCCGAAAATTCTGTCTGAATCCTCAATGTCTGTAGAAAAATTATAAATCTGGTCGTTAATTTGCTGTTCACTCAACCGAAGGTTGTGAAGAGCTGCACACGCGTTGACGACTTTACCAGCGAAAGCGGGGTCATATAATAGAACCCTTTGTTGCGATAAGCATCGCCAAGTTCCTTTAAGGACGCCAAAAAGTCGCTCAATAGGGTTCCGTGCCTTGCAGAGCGCTTCATTGTAGCGAAATTTTGGAGACCCTTCTGGCTGGTTGGGTAAAGGCGTCATGAGCCATGGCTCTAACGGATATCCAGAGTCACCTTAGATAAACTTTTTTTAGTACAACATTTTAAAACAAATTAACAAAAAGAATTACCGATTAAAAACATGTTGCGGTTTCCGTTTTCAAAGGCTCGCTGCATGACTTGTCGCACTGCAGAGGAGCTCGAAATATAGGAGTCATGTCGTGCTCCCGGATACTTTGCGTTTACGTTTAAAATCTTCAAATTTGGGTCGCATATCTATACCAAATATATGTCGCGGTGGTAATTATGTAATAATAATGTTCTTCACTAGGATTTGCTTACCATTTGTACATTCAATGAGTGGTAGCCATGGTAATTAACGTACGCCTCCTCATTATTTTTCGGAGCCAAAATAGAAATGTGCGTGCAGTCGATAGTCGAAATATCTAGTGCCGAACCTGCTTTTCAGCTGATATTGCAGTTATTCTAGATCCTTTTAAATGTATTTCCAACCATTGAACTAGATCGGCTGCCAAGTTTGGTCCTAGCCTGTATAATTTCCGGAACTCTGTTGGAGCCAGTTCAAACGGGTTGTCCGCACTTCGCAACATACGCCGATTTACACCCGACACGTTTAACTGCTGCTCACGTTCCGATAAACTATAACCGACGTATTCAAACGACATATTTTCATAATATTTATTATTTATTTATGTACTGGAGAACTTTTTATTTTCGCTAGCAACACCAAACTAGACGACGTGTACTTAACAACAACAGCTGATTTTACGCTAGCGAGTGTTGTTACAAAACGTTTACTGAATCGATAAATCGGTAAATTTGTCGTTTAGTTGACTTAACGATAACAAGTGTAGTTAAAATAGCGTAGTGAATCCCACTACAGGTGCTAGTTAGATTTCGTATAGTACGTTTACGTTGGCAGCACCAGGACAGTATGGCTGCATTCCAAAACGTCAAAATAAAAAGCATCAGTCTCTTTTATTTCTAAATCTAAGTAGATTGCAATTGCAAATGTGCGCAACTTAGGTTAGATGCTAGTTTTCAACTAGGTTGCGCAAGTTAGACTTTTTCTCCAAATGCGGTTTAGAACTAAAAGACACTGATGCTTTGCATTTATGAATGCACCCTATCTTTCATGCGACAGCTTTAAAAGAGTAACCTTGAAGGGCACAGGATAGGTTGTCCTGAAACAATTTTATCTTCTAAAAGCCTGGACGGGCCCCAGAATAATAGTTTCCCTTTGAGAAAATCACTTTTGGTTTTGGGAAAATTTCCTTAATTGAGATACTTTTTACCAGACCTGAACTGGTCCCACTCAAGTCCCACTTGGAGAAGCCAATCCTGTTGCTGGTAACTTTTTTCTTACAAATTGTCATGACAATCTCTGGAAAGTGACAGCCATATACTGGATATTAGCGGTTAGACTGCCTGTAGCATGCAAGAACTCATGCGAGATTTCTATTTCTGCAGCTGGAGAGTTTCTCTTTAAAAAAGTTGTCTCTCTTAGTTCTCGAGCTGGGTCTAACAATCAACACTTTAACTTGGGCAACTGATCCTGGTAAAGGCTACATATAGCTGACAATGATTTCCTTGTCACCACCAAGACCAACTCTGGCAAGCGACTGCGATACAATGGTAAAAACTATCAGGGTGCTAGGTATGTTTTCCAACCTTAAATCATCTGTAACAGAAATTGTACTTACTGATATGCTAGATATGAGAGTACATTATGCTCTTGAAAGATTCTGTTAGCAATGGTTATCTCTCATAGTATCTTGGACGACGTTAGCAGACAATTTCTTGAATTTGTGCATGTGCTAAGTAGTGTTTTTATCTTGGCAGCACCAGGATATAATCTAGCATGCGGAAACCTGAGAAGGGTGACCTTGACGGGAGCATAATAGGTTTTTCTCGAACAGATTTACCTTCTTAGAGTGTGGACCGGCTTTAGTATCGGAATTTCTAACTGAGATAATTACTTCTGGGTTTGGGGCTGGATTTGTCTGAAAGGAGTTTCCTTAATACCGCGAGGACAAACTTTGGCAAGCGATAACCATACAACGGTAAACTATTAAGGTGCTGGGTATGATCTCCAAACCTAAATCTTAAACAACAGAACTTGAAACGGCTCTAGTAGGTATGTAAGAAAAAGCTTGCGAAATTATCTTTCGACACTTGACAGAAAGTTGTTCAATTTTTCTCCAAGGTGCAATGTTTCTTTTATAATGTTTCTGTTATTACGTTCTACAATGAAAAATATTAAATTTCAATAAAAAGCAATTGCTTAATTTTTATTCATGCAGTCCAATGGAAGAAAATGCGTTCTTTGTGACCCCATAATGGCGAGAAAAACGCATTTTCTTCCCGGAAACACGAAATAACATCTTTAATGCGAGAATAATCCCAATTTAGGACTGCACTATATTTCAGAGGAGGACCTTCATAATAAAGCGAAAGCATTCGAGGCTACATACAGATTCAGGATAGACCTGGTTCAGAAATGTAGAAAAGAGCATTTGACAGGTCATTAGACGGAAGCTGTCCGGAATCAATGAAATTTATATTTTGTTGTATTGAACTACCAGTAATCGGTACAGCTATACAATTTTTGCTCAAGACAGAAGAAGAGCTAGCGGTAATTTCAACATTGGGCTTAATTAAAAATTCTTAAATAATTGGAAAACGAATCTCTCATCTCACCTTCTGCTCGATAAAAATTTTCAATTCAATTTTCAATTTTAGTTTATTTTGCACAAGTAAGACTATTGTCTCTTAAAGTACATCGACATTTGGAAATATATCTTTGTATAATTCAATATTTCATTATAAGTAAATACATTAGTTACAACTATTATTATCATTTATATCTTACTAGCCGACCCGGCGAACTTCGTCCCGCCCATAATTAGATTTTTAATTTAATCGTTTTGGTCCAACATTTTCTCCAACAGTCCATGATTTCCATTGCCAAATTTATCGGCTAAGATTATGGTTTGCTGGTCGTTTGCCGCCTTAAATAAACTAACGAAAGTGTTATGTCCANAAATGGATGCGTATAGACTGAGATGAAATACCTTAAAAGCCAGTTTCACAAAAGCAATTTAAGTGAAAAATTATTTTTTTCTGTCAGGTTCTATGTTAAATTCAATTAAAAAAATAAATCTTCATTAAATTGCTTTTATTAAACTGGCTTTTAAGGTATTTCGACAGGTAGTGGTTTGAGATTTACCACTGCACAAATCAACCCTGGTATGTCCGAATGAAGCTTTAACGCATAATAATATTGGCAAACCACATCCATTAGGCCAATCGTATTACACGAGAGTTCGATATACTCAATGGTGCAACAGGTCGATTTAGTCTGACATTCACGGCACCTTTTCTCACTTGTCGGTTTTTAGTAATAACTCGAGCTTAGCATCACCTCACATCACTTTTTTGCAATTGGACTTCCTTTACCGTTTCCAATACATGTTTTGAATATTCGTCAAATCGGATCTTAAAAAAAAAAAGATTTTTAGTAATAACTCAACTCCAGCGCCAACTGGCGGGTTAAATTGTGAAACTAAACTATCCAGAGACTCACTCAAACACACACACACAACTTTTTTGAAATCCCTCCATCCATTTAGGATTTCACTCACAAACATACCTAAAGGAGTATTATATACACATTCAAAGATAAGGAAAAGTCAGTACGTTTGTACTTTGCCATGCCCTCTTTTCAAAGAGCCTACTTTTCTCCATGAGTATGTGATTGATTTGATATATTTCCGTACCAAATTCAAAAATTTCTCCAATTTTTCTCAAGAGTATGCGATTGATTTCATACACATAGTATCCCCATACCAAGTTCCAGTACTCTAGCATGAACCCTTCGGTGTTCGGTGAAAATTCGGTTTATATGGGAGGTGCCACGCTCCCTTTTCAAATAGTCCGAATTTTTCCACATGAGTATGCGATTGATTTCATATATCTCCGCACCCAGTTCCAGTGCTGTACCATGAACACTTCCAGAGAAATGCAGTATGAAAAATTTGTATTGTATGGGAGGGCCCACGCGCTTTTACAATAGCTCAAATTTTTCTCAAGAGTATGCGATTGATTTCATATACATAGTACCTCCATACCAAGTTCCAGTACTCCACCATGAACATTTCCAGAGATATACAGTGTGAAAAATTGGGTTGTATATGAGGTGCCACGCCCCTTATCCAAAAGCTCCAATTTTTCTCCATGAATATGTGATTGATTTATATTTTCTTACCAAGTTGNAGGTCGATTTAGTCTGACATTCACGGCACCTTTTCTCACTTGTCGGTTTTTAGTAATAACTCGAGCTTAGCATCACCTCACATCACTTTTTTGCAATTGGACTTCCTTTACCGTTTCCAATACATGTTTTGAATATTCGTCAAATCGGATCTTAAAAAAAAAAAGATTTTTAGTAATAACTCAACTCCAGCGCCAACTGGCGGGTTAAATTGTGAAACTAAACTATCCAGAGACTCACTCAAACACACACACACAACTTTTTTGAAATCCCTCCATCCATTTAGGATTTCACTCACAAACATACCTAAAGGAGTATTATATACACATTCAAAGATAAGGAAAAGTCAGTACGTTTGTACTTTGCCATGCCCTCTTTTCAAAGAGCCTACTTTTCTCCATGAGTATGTGATTGATTTGATATATTTCCGTACCAAATTCAAAAATTTCTCCAATTTTTCTCAAGAGTATGCGATTGATTTCATACACATAGTATCCCCATACCAAGTTCCAGTACTCTAGCATGAACCCTTCGGTGTTCGGTGAAAATTCGGTTTATATGGGAGGTGCCACGCTCCCTTTTCAAATAGTCCGAATTTTTCCACATGAGTATGCGATTGATTTCATATATCTCCGCACCCAGTTCCAGTGCTGTACCATGAACACTTCCAGAGAAATGCAGTATGAAAAATTTGTATTGTATGGGAGGGCCCACGCGCTTTTACAATAGCTCAAATTTTTCTCAAGAGTATGCGATTGATTTCATATACATAGTACCTCCATACCAAGTTCCAGTACTCCACCATGAACATTTCCAGAGATATACAGTGTGAAAAATTGGGTTGTATATGAGGTGCCACGCCCCTTATCCAAAAGCTCCAATTTTTCTCCATGAATATGTGATTGATTTATATTTTCTTACCAAGTTGAAAAATTTTACCATGAACGCTTCCACTACTTCCTTTAGTTAGGATTAGATATGGGTTAGCCAAGGATTAGAGACATGAGCCTCTTAAAAGTAAAAAGGGATATAATTTTTTTTAATTTTGAGTTGCGTCGCTATTGCAGAGGACCATCGGCATGTGAATTCATATACATATTACGATAATGAAATAAATTCGAGCATAAACACGATTTTTAGTTACATATACATATTATTATTCCTGTTATCGATACATATTTTGAATCTGAGGATAATCGGACCATAAACCCGATTTTTAGTAATAACTCGACTCCATCGCCACCTGGAGGCTCTTTTTTGTAATGGTATTGTTTTCCCTATTGTCAATACATATCTCGAATATGAGGCGAATCGGACCACAAACACGATTTTTAGTAAACATTCGACTCCTACGCCATCTGGCGGCTTTTTTTTGTTGCAGTGGTATTGTTTTCCCTATTGTCAATACACATCTCAAATATGAGGCGAATCGGACCATAAATACGGGTTTTACTAATAACTCGACTCCAGCGCCACCTAGCGGTTGTTTTAATAGTTCTTCTGCTATTCGGAAGGTAGACAAATTCAAGAAACAAATATCATAAAAATCTGTCCAGCCGTTTTTGAGTTATAAATGGTGTAACTAACATGACTTTGTTTTATATATATAGATATTTAATTTAGTGAGAAATAAAGTAGGAGAACATATACATGCATAAGTATTTATAAATATAGTTAAAGTAAACAGAGTTAGAGAAGTGTGTTTTCTATTGCAAAAAACTCCATTAAGGCAAATTTAAAGCGCGCTGTATTGCGTTCATTTTTAACGACATTCGGTAATGAGTTCCATAGTTTGATCGCACTGACAAAGAACGTTCTAGATGACGAGAGATATTTACAGCGTGGAACAATGAGGTTGCAAGTCCTGTCTGAATTCGCGAAACATAAATTTCTGAAGAGGTATTATGGTTGCATTTTATAAATTAATTGATTTAGGAAATCAAGGTTGCGATAATTAAGGAAATTAGTAAGACTGCAGCCCATTATCTTAAAAGAAAACTCCGATATGTGCTCAAATTTGCGCTTCGAAAAGATATATCGTGCACAATTGTTCGGAGCCAGTTGCAGCTTTTTCTGTGATTCACAATCCATATTTCCATACAAGAGCCCACCAAACGATATCAATGGAATTATGAGAATTCTCACCAATTTCAGTTTCACATTTAAAGGAATGAAGTCGGCTGTGTACCATAATTTTCTTAAAATAAAGTAGATTTTGCTTAGAATATAGTTAATATGGTCTTTACATCCAAGGTATGAATTTAATTTAAACCCTAAGCTAGTAACAACGGACTCGTATTTGATAGTAATGCCCTGTATGGTTAAAGATGGTAAATTCTTTACAAGTAGCGAGGAGTACGTAATACAAATGGTTTTTTTTTTTTAACTTGGCCATTCTGTAGCATAACGGAGCCGTCGTTATCCAATATGCTATACATTCATTGTAAATTCGAAATCTAGCCCATTATCGAAGAAAATTGTATGAAAGAGAGCATATCTCTCCTTTTTGGTGAAGCCCCCACATTTGTTTCGCGTTTTCTACAGTTGCATTTATTCTTTGAAGTAAAATGATCTATAAATATACGCGTCAAACACTTATAAAATATTTGCTTTTAAAAACTTTAAATAAGCGTTTTATATAAAAATTTATTTTATCCCTGTAGAGGTAAACTTATTGCAAATTTACTTGAAAAACTCCCTTTGAAATGCTTGTTATATCAGATTTGAACAACTAAAGCAGTGCCCATTCAATTTACAAAATAAAAGCAAAGCAATCTCGTTTTTATTTGCTTCTCTCGTTTACTTTAAAAATACTTGGAAGCTCAGTATATCCAGTAAAAAAAACTGTGGTGAAGTCTTTTATGGGGATAAAGTTTCCAGAGGGGAAATAGTGCATTAATTTTTGAAAGAAATACCATATTATGTATGTACTCTGATTTATAATATTAAAAAATGTATTAGAACCAGTTCAATGTGATATTCGATACAAATTAATTTTGCTACTCGGGACGCTCTACACATTGCCCCTGAATAATAGTTTTACCTAAAATTGTTCTTTCTGTATTGCATCGTGGTGAATTCACATTTCTCAGAAATTTGACAACAAAACAAAATGAAGTTAGTATTTTATTTGCTAATTTTTGCGATTTCTATTGTTTAATGTAAATTTTATGTCTTTAGGATATGTTGAGGCAACAAAGAAGGCGCAGTTGGAAAATGAAGTTATTAGTATGAAGTAGCAGCGCAGGCACATTTGGAAAATTATTCCGACAAGCAAGATGAAATTTGGGAAAGTAAGTGCATGGTTGCAGCATATCTATGTATTAAAAAAGTATTTAATTAAATGAAATTGTGTTTAATAGAAATGTTATAAATCGAGTGGCGTTATTTAAGATGTGCTCCAAACATTTGGCGAACTTTTTTTCGCCTTCTCAACGTGCTAAGTTACAAGTTAAGATCACTGCCACCACGGCCGGTAAGAAGCCCGAAGCTACCGGCTGTCCCCGAGTCGTAGCTGAAGTTCAGAAAGAAACAGGTCAGCAAACGTGCTACCCTGATCAAGCGTAAACTAAAGCGCTCTGCCGTGATTGCACTCCGCAAACGTGAAAACTTGGTGCATGCTGAGAAATATCGAGCAAAATATCCGTGATGGATGCCGTGAGAATAAGTTGCGCCGTCTGGCAAAGAAACGCGGCTCATTCTACTTGCCTGCTGAAGACAAATTGGCTTTTGTGATCTGTATCCGCGGTATCAACAAAATTGCACCAAAAGTGCGTAAAGTTTTACTGTTGTTCCGTTTTCGCCGCATTAACGACGGTTTGTTCATCAAATTGAACCATTAATATGCTACGCATTGCCGAACCCTATATCACATGGGGTTATCCAAATCTTAAATCAGTTCGTGAATTGATCTACAAACGTGGAATTGTCAAGCACAACCATCAACGTGTCCCAATCTCTGACAACTTTGTAATCGAACGCAAATTGCGCAAAGCGCACGATATTCAGTGCGTTGATTATTTGGCGCACGAAATATTGACTGTTGGATCCCACTTCAAGTAAGCTTCCAACTTCCTGTGGCCATTCAAGCTCAACACCAACCGGTGGCTGGCGCAAGAATGCTAATCACTTCGTTGAGGTTGGTGATTTCGGTAACCGTGAAGATAAGATCAACAAACTGCTGCGCAAGATGGTTTAAAGAAATGTTTGGTGTACAAGGTGAAGTATTTTTATTTCAAAAATATATCTACCCTGTAGTAGATGGGAGTGACTACAGGACTGCTGAATCAGTAGCTACCTGATAAACACCGTCAATTACCGACCGACGACTTGCAGTGTATTTCATCGATTACTTTTACAAGGCAATGCCCTAGGCGGTAGTCACCATCGGCTCTCTCTGCACTACCGGGAGTTACTAAAGTAATCACTTGCGTGATTTATGGGCGCCCTCTGTCGAAGTTTTTCGCTATTCTCCTTACGACTAGTTCGACTCTGCATTACCATGTGCACTACCACGGGTTAATAGAGTAGCTACTTACCTAGGAGTCGGTGCAGTAGCGGTTCAAATGTAGCGATTGACTCCAGCAGTACTGGAGGGTATCTATCTATCTTCTATACTATAATAAAACTGTAAATTGTTTGTCTGTTTGTATGTTTGAACTCACTAATCTCCGGAACTACTGGGGCTTTAACTGGTGTATAGAGAGTGGCCTCGGACGTAACTTGGGGTATAAAAAAATGGGATCTGATAGGGGGGCGTGGCACCTCCCATAGGCGCGACATTTTTAATCAGCTATAACTTCGAAACCGTAAGTCACATGACTTTGAAATTTGGTGTGTTCACATACATAAAAAAAAGAGGCGTGGCACTTCCTATGGGTGTGAAATTTTTAATCAGCCATAACTTCGAAATCATACGTCACATAAATGAAATTTGGTATGAAGACATATCCTGGGTAGGCGCTTATAGTAAGGTATATATGAATGAGTTTGTATAAGGGGCACTGGCACCTCCCATAGGAGTGAAACTTTTAATCTGCAATAACTTCGGAACCGTAAGTCACACGACTTTTAAATTTGGTGTGAAGGCAGATCTATGATAGTCGTTTACAGTAAAGTATCCATATATATATAAAAAGTTTGTAAAAGGAGGCGTGGAACATCTTACAGACGTAAAATTTTAATCACCTATAACTTAGGAACGATAAGTCACATGACTTCGAAATATAGTGTGAAGACATAAATAAAGTAGGCGCTTATAGCGATGTAAATATTAGTGAGTTTGCAAAAGGTACCACGGCACATTCCATAGCCGTACCTTTCATTTAAATTTAAAAGCACAGTATATACAGTAATAAACCTTTTTGAGTACTCCTCGGGGGTAAAATCTGATCAGGGTTGATAATGAGAAGGAGCATGAAATTTGTCGATTCAGAGTTGTATACAAAATTACTGTGGTATGAAAGGGAGCAACAACCGTGCTATGGCAGAGTGGCACATGACATGACTGTATAATAGTGACCGAAATTAATTACAGAAGTGTAAAAAATTACAAATTATTCTCTATTACTATGGATACTAATACAGATCATCATAGTTTGGTGTTTAACTGGTTATATTACACCGTAAATAATAATGAACTGTTAAATATTGACAACGCTAGTACCGAAACCAAATTTACGTAAAAGTTGCGTTCCAGATGCTTCACGATTTGCAGGTTTTACAGGATTTGCAGGAAAAGCTGTTTTCTCTTAGTGAATTTCATACAGAATACAGCTTGTAGTCAGAGGCAGTGGCATGTAAGACTCATTTAAATCTATTCATCATGTTGGAGCAGCTCCGGGTAATGGGGCTGAGTTATGACCACTCTAGCCAACGGAGTCTCCAAGCAAACGCATGTCCTGAATTTATACGGTAGCAAATCATAGCAATTACTATTGTATGTATTTATGATTCATATTTGTGACATTCTATACTTTGATCAAATCGATATTAAGTATTTCTGAGGAGCTCCGGGTAATGGTCGCTCAACCTTGGGTGTGCTTAATGAGCTGTCTTGACAGATGCGCTGGCAGGAATTGGAGTCTCTATAACTATACAAAACACTTTTTTTTTGTTTTTTGAATAAAAACTTAAATATATTCGGAGTTTTAGAATTGTACTTGATAAATTCACAAAATAACAAAAAATTCAGGTTTTTTCATAAAAATATAATCTTACAATTGATATTTTTTTAATTTTAAGTTTACATTTAAGAAAAATCCATTCAGTACAATAACTAGGATTTGAGTTTTTTCAGTTTATAGAAACACAAGCGTTAATTCTGTTCTCCACTATTGATATTCTTCTTAATTAGGCATTGATGTTACACTTCACCTACATTTTGTCCATAAATAACACATAATTACATATATTTTATCCTCGAAAAGAACTTTTTGTAATCATGAGGCGAAACTCTCCACAGTTAGTGTTGCCGTGCGCGCAAAACGAAAATGCTGCACACAACCCAAAAGTACTCCTCGGGGACCAATTGGTAAAAAACTTCGAAAAGGTTTATTACTGCACATACTATGTTTAAAAGTCCTCAATATTCCCTGAGACTTCCCTTTGACATGTGCTTATATGGAGAATGCTTGCGAGTGGGATGTCCGAATAGTATTTATGCTTCTAACCGCACAAAAATTAAAGTATTGTTCAAAAGGAGGCCTTAAATTATATAAGAACAAGTAAGAGCAGCNCGAAATTTATCGGTTTTAGCTGTCCAAATAAATTAGTTTTGCATTGAAACCCCATATCTGAACAATCAGTTATATGGAGACAATATATAAGTTACAGTGACCCGATCTTTGTTAATTTTACTGTAGACTGTCTGTCGATAATGAGTAAAAATAGTGCGAAATATCATGTTTCTAGCTGCATATATTTAGAAATTATAACAAAGATTCTCATATCTGAACAATCAGTTGTATGGGAGCTATATGTAAAAAAGACCCGATCTTTGTTATTTTCACTGTAAGAATTCTGTTGATAATCGTTGGAAGTATTGCAAAATTTCATGCTCCTAGCTGCATAAATCGAGGAGTCATAACGAAAATTCTCATAACTGAACAATCAGTTGAATGGGAGATATATGTTATAGTGACCCGATCTTTGTTATTTTCACTGTAAATATTCTGTTAATAATGAGTAAAAACGGTGAGAATTTTCATGTTCCTAGCTGCATAAATGGAGAAGTTATGGCAAAAAATCTCATATCTGAACAATCAGTTGTATGGAGGCTATAGGTTATAGTGACCCGATCTTCGCCATTTTCTCTGATAGTATTCTTCTGATAATGAGTGACAACAGTTCACAATTTCATGTTACTAGCTACTTAAATGGAGGAGTTATAACGAAAAATCTTATATCTGAACAATCAGTAGTACGGGAGCTATAGGTTATAGTGACCCGATCTTTGTAATTTTCACTCTAAGTTCTCTGTTGATAATGGGTGGAAGTATTGCAAAATTTCATGTTCTTAGCTGCATAAAAGGAAAACTCAAGTAGCACACTGGTGTATATTTCTGAATTTTGGTACATATGTGTTAAGATTAAAAAAAATAATATTTTGGTGTATTTGTCATCCCGCCAGTACTTCTTCTCAAATCAAAATTCTGCCTTTAACGTTTTGGTACTATTGATTCATTGAGATTAGTACGAAAACTGCACCAGCTCCTAAAATGCACCACTCTTTTAATTTGGTTCACAAATTACTCAACGTTGACAAATGTGATTAAGCATTCGGCGATATGCCGATTTTAATACCAGTCCCTTCTCATCTCGCCATTTAAATATTTATTCCGCAGCCATTGAAATGGAGATACTGAAGGAATATTCCGCAGATGATATAAAATGTAAACTTGTTTGTTTACATCCATATGATCCGGAATGTGGGCAGAATAACCAGTTTTTTAATGCTAAAAAAGGCGTATTCTTTCCTTTAATTCACACTTTGTAACCCCGTATACATTTTATTACTTCATTCAAATAAAAAAAAACAACACTTAAGTTAAAAAAATTCATTTTATTATCTCCGTTTTTATACATACATATGTATTTTGTTAGACACTGAACTGTATCTATTTTAATGGAAAATTCTTAATGATAAATACATAAATAAACAGGGTAGGGTTTAGTATACATATCGTCATTTTAAGTACAAAACCTAAGAATGAAAACAAACAAAGAAGACGAAAAATGCGTGGAGGTTGAGTGCGATTATATTGGCATTTATCATCAAATATAATAACTGAAACTGAATAAAAATGAAAGTGTTTTGCAACCACGTAGCATCAGCACAGTTCGATTTTTTCTGACCACAAAAGTGCACCCACTTTCCACGCAAATTTACGCCTCTTTGCAACCCAAACCAACGCACAAACTTGTTCAAATCACAAAGCACTTCATTTATATCATATATTCGTAATAAATCAAAATTTATAGTTTAAATCGCTGCAGAAAACACATCAAGTCGCTAAAAAATCACTATGAAGAGGTTGAAGACGATGTCAACAAAACCAAAAAACATCAAAAACGCTACGAAAACTTTTTCCCGAAAATCGCCACGTATGCTGCTGACTCTGCCTATAAGCTGGATATCTGAAAAATAAGAAAAAATAGCAATTATCTCTTGATAATATAATAAGAATGTTTGTTTACAAAATTACCTCTTTCCGCAATTCCTGATAATTTCTGTGGGCAATTGACAATTGTCCAAAGAATTCACCAAAAAATGAATATTGAATACACCACACAGGAGCTTTGTTTCTTTACAGATATTTATCACTAGCAAGGCGAATTTGCATAAGATAGTGTTATACCATGTTCGGACCGACAACGAAAATACTTTGAAAACGAGTTTTGGGATTGTGTGCTGTAAGCTGTTCGCACCGGCTGGAGTTTTCGTTGACAATTCTTTCATCCTTTGTTTACAGTTTTGCTAAGAAAAAACAAAACCAAAATATTTTTCTTTCATTTTCTTATTATTAGGAACCTTTGTCGTTTATTTATATTTTAATTTGGCCAGCCAATTGGCAATAAATCCCAACTAGCATATTAGAGATGATAAAATATGACTTACACTTCGATAAATATATCTAAAAAACAAGTGAAGACACCGATTGAAATGAGTGGAACGAGAGTTTTCAAGTAGTTTTCAGTGAAAACTGGTTTTCGTTTGACAGATTTTACAAGGTTTTAGGTCGAAAACCAGTCTTAGCAACGAAAACAAGTTTTCGATGGCGGTCTGAACATGGTATTAGCCGTAAAGAATAATAGAATAAATTTATCGTGTAAAAATAAACAAAGCCGAAGAGAAGGATGAAAGAAAATGTCAGAAGAGTCAATTGTATTAATACTTCATTTTTCTATAGGAAATGTGTTTTAATTGCTTTAAATTGTGAAAATATGATTTGTAATAATTAATAAAGAAAATCTGGAAACTGTGGAAAAGTGTGATTTTAGTGAAAATAGTCGTGAATTTCAGGCATAAGTGCAGAATACGGCCCGTTAAGCTAGCAAGAAACGAAGAAGTGGACGTTGTTCACCCTTTTTTTCTAATTCTAATGGTATACAATTTTTTTGGTGCAAACTTATACTGCAGGTGCTATGGAGTGGGAAAGGGGGAATTTTCTTTTTATTTGATTTTTGTAAACAGAATAAAAATTATAACCACATAACCTGATAACTAGGCAAGTGAGAACAACCACTAAATTTTGTAATTTTTCCCGTTCGTCTTCCTGATACTTATCTGCTACAAAAGTAAAGAAACAAAGCTAGTGTGTGTGTACTTAATACACCACCAGTTTGAATATGAGCCAGTGTTGCCATGGACAAATTTTGTTTCCTACCAAAACTTCCTACCAAACTCAACCAAAACCTACCAAAATGGTATTTAAGTTTTTAATATATTTTTAATGCCGACATAACATTTAGAAAAACCAAAATACAGCTAGTACAATAAAAACAAATTAACTACGTATAGACATTCACCTACCAAAATCCAATATAGCCTACCAACCTACTAAATGGAAAAAACCTACCAGTTTTGGTAGGAAAAGCTCATATTTGGCAACACTGATATGAGCTATTAAACATTCCACAAGTAGTGTTGCCATCAGCCTTACCATTTTGGTCAAATTGGTAGTTTTATTTTCCTTCGGTAGACAAAATTGTTTAGGGGTCTTCTGTATTGACTGAGTTCAGACACGGAACTGGTTACTTGTAGGATTGCATTGTACTGTTGTAGCGTAGTGTTCGTTTGTAAAAATTAAAAAAAAAAAATTGTCGATTAGCGATTATAAAAAGTTGCTGATGTTGAAAAGCTCTAATGTGTACTAAATGCTATATGCATCTATTGCATTTTCTTTTACTTTTTAGACATAAGATAATTGATATAAATTGAATTAACCTCAAAGATTAAATTTTTACATAAAGCAAATATGAAACGAAATAAAATATCATGTTCGGATGATACAAAAATTGGTTGTTTGGAAACTGATTTGGTAGGATTTTTGGAACGTAAAAATAACTGCAGTGGCAACAATTGAATGGTGTAAATTGTGAATATTTCTACGTCTAAGGCAAAATAAATATACCGTTCTTTTGCCTTGGTAAATATTTTGTACCTAACTCAAGAATCAGTGTAAGTTTTCGACGACGACCATATTTTCAAAGTATTTTGAAGGTAAAGCTATGTTTACAACCTAGAGTAATGGCGTTACGCGATGCGATGGATATCGCTCGATCAAAATTAGGCGTGTATTATTTGACGAGAAATTTAAGCTATTAGCTTATTTTGTATGGAAGTCGTAGCCAATATAGTGACTCCTTCGCCAGCATAATCGCTATCGATTAAAAAGCAGAAAGTGTTTAAAGTGTAGCAAAATTATACACGATTAAATATTAGGTTTTTTCCACACGGGCCTGCGGCTACCCGCGGGTGCCCAAACTGTCCACAAAGCTTTCCTCACGCTAGAAAAATGAGTAATAGAGAGCGCATACCTTCCACTTTTGGATCGTAAATGTCTTCTTCTTCGTGCCCGAAACAGCCCGGACTTTCTTTCTTGGCAGAAATGTGCAAGAAGTCAATTTCAAATAACAGCTGTTGTTTGTTTACATCCGATAGCAAATTTTGTAAAATACAGAAATGGAAAATAGCACAAAAGGTTCAGAAATGTAGGTATTTGCTAATTTTATTAGCTACATATATAAGATAAATAAACATAAAATCATTGTTTACAACTGATTTCTTGATTCCGGGCACGAAAAGTGGTTTTTTGCGTTCCTCAAGCTCTGGGCACTTTTAGCACGGGTTGACACATTTTTGACACTTGTGCCCGGAAAGCGTATGGAACAAACCTATTTATAATAGGGAAGTTCACGGTTTTAGGTGTAAAGTTGGCAAATGCTATTCATCGTGAACTGCCCTATTATAACTAGTTAATCGTGTATGATTTTGCTAAACTTAAAACACTTAGGGAGACTTTTTATTTGTTTCTATAACCTTTTGACAATTCATGCTGAAACCTAAGCATATTGTATTGTATGTAATAGCAGTAGAAGAGCTGTTTTGATTTATTATGTACACATGTACATATATGTATGTATGTATGTATGTATGGCTTTAAATATGAGAAAAGCTATTCACTTTACAAAAGGCATATTTTTCATTTGCTTTCACAGCGATAAACACGAACGACTGTGTAAATGATGGCTAGTAGCGATTTTTATGTATTCTCGTTACGCTAATACGCTAGGTTGTAAACTTAGCCTAATCCTGAAACTCGGCTGGCCGCCATATTAAAGCTGTATGACTACTATTTAGGTAATTTAACAATTTCATTATGTACATTGGCTCAACTATGCCACTTTATGGATATTTTCGACCCTGTTTTAAACAGCGCATCTCTTAGAAAATTAAAAATGGCCAAAAAATCACTACTTTCAAAATATAACTTTTTCCAGATTTATTTAAAATCTTCAAATCCTCATAAATTTTGAGGCGCTCGATTTTTAGAGGGAGTAGGACCGAAATTCACTCGACAGAATGTACCTCGTTTTTAAATTAGGAACTCACATTCATATATATTCGCGATTTTCATGTCTGCATATTATGAATACTGAGATTTATAAAAATAATTCTAAGTTGTGCAGATTAAAAAAGAGCTTCGGTGTAAATTTTATGTCTGAGTTAATTTTAAATTTGATTATTAGTAAATTATATTCCTCGAATCATTTCGTACTCTTCACACTCATGGGAATATATTTACGCTAGAATATGATGTAAATGATTTACCATTATGGTGTATGATTTGAGCCAATTATGAGTACGTATTTTACACCAACGGAGTTTATTTTATGTTCTAGAAACAAGAAAACTTGTATACCACTGGCATAATATATATACCGAAAATCAGTAAAAAAAAATTACGGTAGGTGTAAATAATACACGAAAAAGCGGTATAACCTTTACACTGAATCGAAATAAACTGTTCAAAAACTGCGCCTAGAAATGGCATATTTTTTATATTGAAAATGTATATCACGCCGATGCAAAAAATACACAAAATATTTTGGTGCATTTTTGACTTTTGTGCTACTTGAGAATTTGTAACGAAAAATCTCATATCTGAACAATCAGTTGTATGGGAGCTATATGTTGTAGTGGTCCGATTCTTCCGGTTCCGACAAATGATTAATACATTATAAAAATACACCCACCTACCAAATTTCATCTGGATATCTCGAAAACTGAGAGACTAGATTGCATACAAACCCTGTGGTACATACCTTTGGCTGTAGCTGACTTTGCAGAGGTGCTCGCTGTTATTGGTTAGATTCCAGTAGGCCCCAAGATGTTAATATGTTAACACAAAGCTTTGTTTTGTATTACCAAACTATGAAATAGCATCTGCGAAGCACAGAATAGAAGCGTATTTGAACGAAAAAGCCGCCGAACACATATCTATGTAAAGTAAACAAGCCCACCGCTGCATCCCTTATTCGATAGTTCCGAAATAGTTCTAAATTCGACAAATAGGATCTAGTTCGTTCTGCATCCCTTTTTCTATAGTTCCGAACCATTTCTAAATTCGTCACTTTAGATATAGATTTCTAGTGAAAAAAACTGAAAAAATTAGTTTCTTAAAAGTACCACTTTTCGCCGATTTTGGACTGGTGGCGATCTAGTTCCTATCGGACTAGTCCCTTTTTGGCGATAAAGACCTAGTACGGAACTAGAAATTTGATTCACTAGTCCGCGGTTTCCCTGCAGGGAACAGACGGACAGACAGACAGACAGACAGACGGACATGGCTAAATCGACTCAGCTCGACATTCTGATCATTTAAGTATACATTTTAATGGGTCTATCTCTTCTTGTTCTGGTACTTACAAACATCGGACCAAAGTTATAATACCATTTCATGCTCATGAAAGGTATAAAAATAGTTTATATCTCCCTTAATTTATGGTAAATTGAAAATCTTTTTAACTGTTTTATATTTTTATTTGTTTACCCCGAACAACGCCGGATACTCTACATCAGTGCTGTCCAACCGGTTGTTCGCGGGCGCCTAGTAGCTCGCGACCTGTATTTTAGGTGTCCCAAACAAAAAGATGCACAGAAGAATACTCTGTACCGAACTATGCCATTTCCGGTTGTAATTGCGAAAGTGTCAATTGAAAATGAGAATCGTCAATTTTAAATGCGAAAGTGAATTTAAAAGCGTCAATTGAAAATGATAAAGCTGCAAATCAAAAATATGTATAATAGCCAACTGTAAATAAGGTAAGATAAAAAAAAGATTTCCAAAGATATTAAAGAAGAAATTCCCAATGACCATGTAGATAAGGCTCTCCGACTTGGCATTTTTAAATTATAATTTTAATATAATTGAAACACAGCTTCTCATAAAAATACAAACGTCGTTCGGAGTCGGCGTAAAACTGTACGTCCCTCCCCTTTGTGTGAAAGATTCAAGGCGCACGCCATAAACCGGAGGAGAAGCTCAGCCAAACACTAAGCGCCAATTTATTATTATTATTTGAAAAAACTAAATAATCTCAATTATGGTTTTCAGAAATTATGACTGCAATCTCAGCGTTTGTGGGGAAAGGGGCTGTTGGCGGGGAAAAACTGCCGGCTTTTCCTGTCGTTTGCTCTTCTTTTGAACACGAAAATTCTGGCGGGGTACAATCCATTGCATTACTTGGAAAAAGTTCTTCAGTTACTATCGAAATACGAAAAACGGTGCAGGAATACAAATGCAAAGATCCGTAACTAATAGGTGGTTTTTGCGTCAAACGATGTGGGGAATTTTAATTTGATGAAATGCATCATAATGAATCAAAATTTTGAGTTATTTGTTAGTTACGCCCTTTTGTATTTCAGTTAATAATGTTAGTTACAGATTTTTGCATTTTAGGTGACGAAATGTTCTCTATGGAACCAGTATTTTCTTTTTCCAAAAAATTGATTTATGGATCGTAATGGAAACACTGCTTTATCAATTAAGAGGAAATTGTGGTTTTCACAATACAATGAATGTTCGTTATCTATGTGCATTCCTTTATTTTAGCTACCTGTATAAATTTTATTAATAAATACAGGGTTTCATAGGGATCAATTACACTGTGAGACAAATGGTATGGGTCAGTGATCGGGAAGGGTTCAAATTACCGGGGAAAGTTATATCGGAATTGTAATTTTTAATTTTTTTTAATTTGTTTGAGCAAAATCGGACTAGTGGTTCTCGAGTTATGTCAAAAAAAAGACCACCAAAGGTGACAATTTCCCTTATATGATAGATACTAACTTCAAATCGATACATCTCGATTCCTAGACGTGACCCAGTGAAACGCCGGGCCACGTATAACTTGTTTTTGACCGATATAACATTTCCCGTTGGTTTCATCCCATCCCGATTTTGACTGTCGCATAGTGTTATGATTGAAGTTTATTAAGGCGGTGCCCACAAAGCAAAGCAGCGCAAAATTTTTAAGGCGCAGGATTTAACCTTTCCACCGAAGTCAATAGTGTTAACATTACAAACCTTTTAAAAGAGACTAGCCATACAAAATTGGAATTATTATAAAATAGTCTCAGATTAAACCGATAACTTTTTGGTGTCCAACCTAGTTTTACTGATTATACCTGCGAAAAAGAGGAGCAATGTCAAAAGTAAAAGTAAGCAAAAATTGACGCTAGCAAGGAAAAGAGGTTTGTAACGGGTAGTTTTGGAGTGCAATGGGGTATAGTCATTGCGCTGGGTATGCAGTTACA
>NW_016157589.1:85473-93854 GCF_001687245.7 Rhagoletis zephyria | reverse complement strand
TACGCCCTAGTAGCTCGGAATTTGTTTCGCCGATTGTGTTAGTAAAAAAGAAAACGGGCGAGCTACGAATGTGCATCGATTATAGAAAGCTTAATAAAATTACAGCAAAAGATAGTTACCCTATACCACTAATAGATGACTTGTTAGACAGGTTAGTTAACAAGAAATGGTTTACTAAATTAGATCTCAAAAATGGTTTTTTTCATGTCTTTGTTGAGGAAGAATCAGTAAAATATACAGCGTTTACCACTCCGTTAAGACAGTTTGAATTCCTACGAATGCCGTTCGGGCTGAGAAACGCGCCAGCGACTTTTCAAAAATTTATAAGCCAAATTTTTGCAGAAATGATACGCAGCAACGAAGTCATCGTATATCTTGACGACATAATGGTAGTGACAGAAACATTAGACGATCATTTGCGAATATTAGAAAAAGTTTTTCAACGTTTAGTACATAATAAACTAGAACTGAGGTTGGATAAGTGTGAATTTCTTCAGTCTGAGATCTCGTATTTAGGATATTTGATCACGGGTGAAGGCATTAGGGCAGACAAAAAAGGACTGAAGGCTGTAGAAAACTTTGCGATACCAACCAAGGTACAAGAAGTACAAAATTTCTTGGAACTTTGCTCATATTTTCGCAGATTTATAAAAGATTTTTCGTTAGTGGCCAAACCACTTTATGATCTTTTAAGAAAAGATGAAAAGTTTCATTTCAATTTAAAAGAAATAGAAGTTTTTGATAAACTTAAAGAGAAGTTAATGAATTCTCCGGTGTTGGCGATATATGACCCCAATGACGATACGGAACTCCACTGCGACGCTAGCGCGTTAGGATTCGGGGCAATATTATTTCAAAAGAAAAAGGACAAGAAATTACATCCAATTTTTTACTTTTCCAAACGTACGACTGATGTTGAGTCTCGATATCACAGTTACGAGTTAGAAACGTTAGCAATAATATATGCGCTAAAAAGATTTAGAGTATATTTACAGGGCATAAAATTCAAAATTTTAACAGATTGTAACTCTTTGACGTTAACGCTTAACAAGAAAGATATTAATCCTAGAATCGCTAGGTGGGCACTCGAACTACAGAATTACGATTATGTCCTAGAACATAGGTCGGGAAAGAGGATGCAACACGTCCACGCGCTCAGTAGGTTGAATAACGTTTTAATGGTCCATACAAATACGCTTGAGGAAAATTTGATTATATGCCAAAACAGAGATGAAAACATAAAGAATATCAGAAAGCAACTAGAATCTACAGAGAGTAGCTACTATGAAATGAGAAATGGGGTTGTATATAAAAAGAAGGACGGAAACTTATTTTTTTACGTACCAGACTCAATGGAAGAACACGTTTTATACAAATATCACGACGAGCTATGACACATAGGCGTTGACAAACTGGTAGAGACGATAAGTAGAAGTTACTGGTTTCCTAACATTAGGAAAAAGGCAAGTACGCATGTAGAAAATTGCCTAAAGTGCATCGCGTTCTCCGCGAAATACGGGAAAAAGGAAGGATTTCTTAACATGGTCCCTAAGGGAAATAAACCTTTCCAGATGGTTCATATTGATCACTATGGACCAATCCATAGTGCTAATACAAAGTATAAGCATATACTAGTAATAATAGACGCGTGTACAAAATTCGTTAGGCTGTATCCAGCAAAGACGACAGCGTCTAAAGAAGCTTTAGAGTCCCTGAAAGATTACTTTCGAGCATACAGCAGACCTAGTTACCTTATATCTGATAGGGGTACCTGTTTTACGTCCAACGAGTTCGAGGAGTTCCTAAAAGTAAATAACGTTCAACACATTAAGGTGGCAACAAATTCTCCCCAAGCAAACGGACAAGTAGAAATCGTCAATAAAAGCTTAGGTCCAATGTTAGCGAAGGCAGTAGACTCAAAGACTACTACTAGTTGGGACGACGCGTTAGAATCGGTGGAATATGCAATGAACAACACTTTGCACAAAGCAATCAACGAACATCCCAGCATAATGTTGTTTGGGGTTTCGCAAAAAGGGAAAATAATAGACACGCTCAAAGAAAATGTTTTAGGTTCAATGCAGGTACAAGAAGCTAGACCAGTTCAAGATATCAGGAGGCAGGCCGAAGCAGTACAACAGAAAGCGCCATATTACAATAAGGAATACGCGGATAGTAAGCGGTTGCCCCCACGTAAATTCAAGGTAGGAGATTACGTCATGGTAACAAACTCCAACTCTCAAATAGGAGTATCAAGTCAGTTAGTACCAAAATTTAAAGGACCGTACAGAGTGGCCAAAATCTTAGAAAATGATCGTTACTTGATAGAAGATGTAGAGGGTTTCCAACAAACCCAAATACCATACAAGGGTACCTGGGCAATTACAAACTTAAAACCGTGGTTCGAATGTAAAACGACAAGAAGTATGACCAATCAAAAAAAAAAAATAATAGTTAGGAGCACACGGCATAGAATCAGGGGATTCTAGTCGTCAGGATGGCCGAGTTGTAAGCGTAGTTACTAGCAATATAAGTGCAGATAAAAGTAATGTAAACGTAGAATTAAGCAAATAGGCATTGTGGAAGTAGCTCGCAAGTGTAAACATAGGATAAGCATTGATAAAGTAGTGTAACTAGCCCATAAGCGAAAGATTGTGTTCTGTCTAGACCTTAAGTAATGTTATCGTTGTGTAAAAAGATATCGAAGATATCGAAGCGCACTCCATCTTAGAAATAAAACGGGAGAATCTTGCGAACAGAAAAAGAAGCCAGACGTGTTTTATTTCGACTTACGAAGTTTTTAGACCACCTGACGCGTTTTCAATACTTAGGTTTGTATGTACATACATATGTATGGACTCATTTGGTGCAACTGGTTTTGATATTCGTAGATGGTTTTAGGCCAGTGGTCGGCAAAAGTTAAACTGTGACTCTGTTGGTGAGAACAAGAGAACTGCTCTGCATGAGCAACTCAGTAGGAAATTACGAGAAGTGAAACAAAAATTTTAACTTATCGGTCTTCAATAAAAACATATATGTAAATACATATATTTAACACATACTTATGTGCATCGCTCATTTACTATAAAAGTATAATAATCCCAAAAAAGCAAAAATCGGGTTAAGTTTGCAAGAATGAACATTAGCTCTTTCTTATGATGTGTAAAAATTTCATAGCTGTAACGATTACCAGTAGCTCACTAGAGCAAAATCAGCCTTATCCTGAGTTTCGCCCGAAAAAGAACTCACCCGAAAAATTTTCATCCGCGCATAGTTAACTCATGGAAACAAATGATAAAGCTGAATATGTATTAATTTTTCCCTTGGGAGAATATGTAAATTCAAAACTTTAAAACTGGTTTTCTCGAGTTTTTAGTTTTTTTGAGTTACGAAAATATTGAAGTAAAACTCAAATAAAAAATTTCAAAATTCATTTGGACTCCTCCACGTCAAATATTGAAAATTTAACATGATTCAATTATTAAAGGTTTTGTAAGTAGCTATTTTCTAAAATTTGACACCCACAGGGATGGTTTTTGGAAGCAGGAGAAAAAGGGGAAGAATTCAATCACACTTCCTAAATGGTAGCGAAATTCTACAAAAAGGCGTGGTGAATCGTGGTGTTTTAATACAAAAACGAGTTTGATTTAACTATTTAATTTAAACCAGCTTATTTACATCAAATATAACCCCTGATTGTTATTAAAAATAAATTTTGCTATGAATATACCAAAGTTGCGTACGTCAGNGGAAGGCACGGGGTTGTGTGCTGCTATTTGATGGCCTTCCTCAGACTTTTTCTTAGATTTCAGGGTTGTGTGCTGCATTATTATTAGATAAATAAATTTAAACATTTGACAAATCGTGATTTTATTAAAAGAAAATTATAAATGGTGTTGAAAAACCAAACAAACGCTCGTGCGAAAGCTCTATTTTTGTGTGTTGTTAAAATTTATACATGGCGTATTGATGGTAATACAAGCAAAGTATCCTTTTGTGGGTTTTATGTTACTTGAGAATTTAGACAGCGTGCGAGCTGCCAGGTTCCGTTAACAATATAATTAACACAAGCTTTTCCGCGTGGTTGCCTTTCAATAAATGATCGTTACTTGATAGAAGATGTAGAGGGTTTCCAACAAACCCAAATACCATACAAGGGTACCTGGGCAATTACAAACTTAAAACCGTGGTTCGAATGTAAAACGACAAGAAGTATGACCAATCAAAAAAAAAAAATAATAGTTAGGAGCACACGGCATAGAATCAGGGGATTCTAGTCGTCAGGATGGCCGAGTTGTAAGCGTAGTTACTAGCAATATAAGTGCAGATAAAAGTAATGTAAACGTAGAATTAAGCAAATAGGCATTGTGGAAGTAGCTCGCAAGTGTAAACATAGGATAAGCATTGATAAAGTAGTGTAACTAGCCCATAAGCGAAAGATTGTGTTCTGTCTAGACCTTAAGTAATGTTATCGTTGTGTAAAAAGATATCGAAGATATCGAAGCGCACTCCATCTTAGAAATAAAACGGGAGAATCTTGCGAACAGAAAAAGAAGCCAGACGTGTTTTATTTCGACTTACGAAGTTTTTAGACCACCTGACGCGTTTTCAATACTTAGGTTTGTATGTACATACATATGTATGGACTCATTTGGTGCAACTGGTTTTGATATTCGTAGATGGTTTTAGGCCAGTGGTCGGCAAAAGTTAAACTGTGACTCTGTTGGTGAGAACAAGAGAACTGCTCTGCATGAGCAACTCAGTAGGAAATTACGAGAAGTGAAACAAAAATTTTAACTTATCGGTCTTCAATAAAAACATATATGTAAATACATATATTTAACACATACTTATGTGCATCGCTCATTTACTATAAAAGTATAATAATCCCAAAAAAGCAAAAATCGGGTTAAGTTTGCAAGAATGAACATTAGCTCTTTCTTATGATGTGTAAAAATTTCATAGCTGTAACGATTACCAGTAGCTCACTAGAGCAAAATCAGCCTTATCCTGAGTTTCGCCCGAAAAAGAACTCACCCGAAAAATTTTCATCCGCGCATAGTTAACTCATGGAAACAAATGATAAAGCTGAATATGTATTAATTTTTCCCTTGGGAGAATATGTAAATTCAAAACTTTAAAACTGGTTTTCTCGAGTTTTTAGTTTTTTTGAGTTACGAAAATATTGAAGTAAAACTCAAATAAAAAATTTCAAAATTCATTTGGACTCCTCCACGTCAAATATTGAAAATTTAACATGATTCAATTATTAAAGGTTTTGTAAGTAGCTATTTTCTAAAATTTGACACCCACAGGGATGGTTTTTGGAAGCAGGAGAAAAAGGGGAAGAATTCAATCACACTTCCTAAATGGTAGCGAAATTCTACAAAAAGGCGTGGTGAATCGTGGTGTTTTAATACAAAAACGAGTTTGATTTAACTATTTAATTTAAACCAGCTTATTTACATCAAATATAACCCCTGATTGTTATTAAAAATAAATTTTGCTATGAATATACCAAAGTTGCGTACGTCAGACGGCGTATAACTCAAGAATGGATGGTCCCCTTAGAGCTATTTTTTTATTGTTTGTCTGCCTTGTAAATTCTTTGCGGTACCATTTACACTAGATAGATATGAATAAGCTATTTGTTTGTGGAAAAATTATGGGGTTTTGATTAAATAAATAATACTAGTATTTTTTGTTCATTATTATTTTCAACTTATATTAAGAATTAATTTTTACTTTTTAGTTTAATATGCTCTAAAAGCGTGTTTTTGGTTTTTTTAAACTATATTTATTTTTAATTTTTTAGTTCGATTTAGTGGCGTATTGCCAAATTCATCTTTGCAATTAATATCAGTACCGTCAGTATCATGTCTGGTAAGTTCGTTGTCTCGCGCCTACGACTTGCGCCTTAGCCCGCTTGGCCAACTGTGCAACTGATAGGGATAGAATGTATTAACACTAATAAGCCGAGTGCTCTAGTCGGAAAGTATGTAGACGGTACGCATGCGCAGACAGCGTAGTTATCTCACTTGCTCTCACACAGAGGCTGTGTGAGGAAGTTATTTAATCCTGGCGATCCTAATCAGGATAATGAGATAAATTTATGAAATTATTATATTGTCGCTGATTCTTGATAAGTGTACAAAATTTGCTAATATTATATTGCGTCAAAGTCTCATTCACCAGCAGCCGAATTCCAGCATTCGCTATCGCTAATTTTGATCGCTAACAACATGCAACGTTTGGTTACATGCCCCTCATAGCGATGGAAATTTAGCATAGCGATTGTCAGAATTCCACTGCAGGATAGTGTTGTGAGGGTCAATACCTAAATATCTTCGTTGGCTCATTTACCAGAACCGTTGCGCGCTTTACTTTACAGCGCCTTGGCAGAATCAATAGGTCTCCACGAATATCGACAAAGACATTTCGGCATTTAAGGGAATTTCGCCTCTTTAGCCTGCATTGAATTCTGTAGTCCACCCATTTTGTCTTGTTGTCGCCAGCGAATGAAGAACAAACATTTCCTCAAATTTAAAAAGTAAAAATTTCACTACAAAATTTAAAAAGTTCACTACTAAAAAATTATAAATGTTCTTAAAACCTGCAAAGAAATTTGGAAAAAATATCACTGTTTTTGTTTTTGGGAGAAGGTTGGGAGTGTCATTGATAAAATTAGAGCGAGAGAAAGTTTTTCTTACAAAACCTTTCATTATTGAATCATGAATATTTAAATAAAAAAATTGAAATTCGTGTTTATCCAAATTTTCCATGTCATTATGAAATGATTAAAAATGTATTGTGGAACGATTTTCCGTCATCCCTTGTCAAATTTGGTTTGGAGACAAACCAGTTTCGGCGTTGTGCCATCTTCAGTGTCATTTTTCGTTCTGAATAGTTCGTGTTTCCTTCCGCTTTTTATGTAATCGTGTTACTACCTGTTTTAACTGTCATTAGGTCATGCATACCCGTCTAAGTGCGACCTCTTTTGTTTCATTATCTCACAGGTAGGTGCTCTTTGGTTGCCTGTATTCGCCGGCGGGTAGAAATCCGTTATTTTTATTTTCTTGGTTTTCGTGATTGCGTCGGTTTATGTTCCGTTATTTAGCAGGTATTAGGTTGCTTGCTTGCGCCGGCAGATACATACATACATCATACTCATACCCCGTCGGAAACACAAACAACCAAAAAGAAGATTAAAAATGTCTTTTAATCGCATACACCCTTTAATTCTTTGAAAAAAAAAAAATTTTTTTTCATTGAAAAGTCGTTGTATTTCTTCTTCGTCAAAATGTTTCCTTATGAAAAGTATCAAAATGTCTTTGAATAGCATATTCTTTATTTTTTAAATGACATAACATAAAAGGCATTGCATGTCACCAAAAGCATTTTCAAGCATGTAATATTTCTCGCAAGGCATTTTTGCATAGAAGAAACAAAGCGCAACAGCTAGGGACACGAATTTCGATACGATACGATACCATATCGATACTTTTGGCATTCGATACCGATATTTTCTACTCGATAGTTTTAAAACGATATTTCTTGGAATCGAGTACCAGAACCCTAGTATCACATCGAATGTCATAAACTCACATTACAAGAATAATGTTATTAACAGCTCAACCTAATATAACCGGCGAAAGTTTTTCTACGCACGCACGCAAGTTTTTCTCATTTGATAAACCGAAATCAATTTGCGTGCGTGATTTCTCAGAGTTGCATTTCTGTCAAATTTAGAGAAGTTTGCTGAGAAAAATTTGAATCCATAGTCGCGCCAAAATGCCAATTGAGCATAAACTTCAAATCGAAATGTCACGCAAGACAAATCTTGGAGTTTGAGCTAGCTTTTTACGCACGCATATAAGGTTGGCCTGTAACAATTCTTCCCGACATAAATTGGGCTTTAAAGAGCAGAAATCTGAACTATAGTTAGGATTGTATGCGGTGTGATTTGAATCCGCGGCCTCGGTGTTTTAAGTCAACACCTCAATCTCTACGTTTTGAAATAATAATAAAGTCCGGCGCTTACACAATATGTTAGTGTTTGGCCGAGCTTCTCCTCCGATTTGTCGCGTGCGCCTTAATGTTGTGGCACAAAGGAGGTTCCTTCAGTTTTATGTCGACCCTGAACGGCGATTGTATTTTATGGCAAGCTGTTTTTCATTTTCAAGGCTTGCGCACTTTTACCCACTGCACCACAGCGGCCTATATGCGAGACCTATATTCAGATAAATTTTTTGGTTTTTGGTATCGATATCTGGAATATCGAGTCTTTTTATTCCGATATTAATGGGTACCCGATATTTTTAAAGCGATGCTTTAAATGAGTACCATATCGATACTTTCGGTTCGATATCGTGTCCCTAGCA
>NW_016157589.1:61238-84311 GCF_001687245.7 Rhagoletis zephyria | reverse complement strand
CAATATAATTAACACAAGCTTTTCCGCGTGGTTGCCTTTCAATAAATAGAATAAAAAATATTCGTAAATAAATTCGATTTATTTTATAACTGACAACTAACTTACGCTTTTTGTTCTTTTCTCCATTTTGATTTTGACTCTTTATTACCGCCAACAACTTTATGTGTATACATATTTACAAGCTGTCAAAATTTTGCGTAGTCCCACGAGCTAGGTAAAAACTATGGCATTCGTATTCACAACGAGAAATCTCAAAATTTTTGTTTGGTCTTTCCAAATTTTCTCTTTTTTATCAGTTGGCAAAGGCCCTCAGTGGCAGCGCTCCGAGCGTTGAGATAGTAATTTCATTTGAATTAGTAGAAAAGCTCCATGTTGAAAACACTTTTTATTATGGCGAGAAAATTTTACATTTCTGTTGTGCCTATTCGTAACTTTTTACTGCTGGAAATTTTTGACAGTTGCTCTGGTGCAAAAGAAGTTAGCAATTAAAATCAGAAATTGTACAAAAAAGACTTGTCTTTACTGACATTTATTCTTCAAGAACTAAAAGCCATGCATTTATTAGACGCCTTAGTAATAAAATTAGAACAAACAAATTCTTCAAAACCGTCAGGCCGTCAGGTCATTCACCTCATAGTTAAAAAAAATTTACAATCTGTAGTACTTTTCTATCAATTCGCAAATGCCGTTTGCACAAAAAAGGTTATGAAATATATTTTATTTAAATCGTTATGAAATGAGTCATTTATGTATACCATTTTATGTGGAATTATTCAATAAATTTCGTTTTACACTATACTTTTTGAAACAATTTGGAGTTAATTATTTTTTGTTTCTTAAAAGCAACCCTGCGTGCTTGGAAGGCGTGTGTACCAATAATTTCATCCCTAGCATATTCATCCCCGAGGAAGGCAGTCGCCAAATTCACCGAAGGTTGTTTACTGGTTATATTGTGTTCGTTGCTGAAGTGACTCACAATACAGCAGTGGCAGCTGGCAGTACTGCTTAGTTTAGCCCAAATTCTAAATCCACTGCAACTGCCTTCATCGCAGCAAACTTCGCATGCAGAATTTGACATAAATAAAATGCAGCCAACAGCTGATTTTAAAAACTGTCACTGCCACTGCGCTATTGTATTTTGGCCTTAAGAATACTTGTGAGTTGTTACCGGTAAATAAAGCTCCTGGTAATTTTTAAACCCCTTTCGCATTCTGCGCATTGGTAAATTTTGTTACCATCTCATAAGCAGATAACAAAATATTGTCCCGTGAAGTATGCAACACCAGAATTTATACAAAACTTCATAGCTGAATTGCTGAATAGATTAAGCTGTTACCAAGGTGCTTAGAATTGCGGTTACAAGAACTGGTGTTATTATTTGGTAACAAAAGTTGCCGGTGTCAAAATGTTCGGTAACAAGCAGAATAGGCCTGTTAGTAGTCTGTTTTGATAAAAAAAGCAAGGCTAAAATAAAAAAAAAATACTGAAATCATTTTAACTGGGACCGTTCATAACTGATGAACATACATGCATATATGTGTGTATAAAACAATGGATGATATAATAGCTTTGATCCAATACTTTTCGTGCAAAATCCTGGAAAAAGGTCAAACAGCAAAATCACTCTCTGAAGTGAGAGTAAAAAGTGAGTAACAGCAACACGTACGGAACAAAAAAAGCATCGGGTAAAATCTTGCAGCTTCATTCTCTACACAACTCTCCAAAAATCGAATAAAAAATTAAATTAAATGAAATTAAATTAAATCAAGTTATCTTAAAAATTAAATAAAATTAAACTAACTAAAATAAAATCCTTAAACCCCTAAGCACAGAATACCTACAACTGAAACTATCAAAAAAATTCATAATTTTATTTTATTTCATTTCAATTTATTTAATGTTATTTTCCTTTGTTTAGTTTTATTTTATTATTATATATATTATTACATTTTTTTTATTTTATTGCGTAATGTTTATTTTCTTGATCTATTTTATTTTATTTTGAACATACATATGTGCATATGCAGTTTAACACGATCGCATACATGCATTCATAATATAATTATAGAAGCCTAAAAGTATACAACAAATCTTTTTATTTTCAAATTGTACTTTTCAAGGATTTATGTATAGACGAAATATCGCAAAACTCATAAACTTTGAAGCACTATATCTCAGGTTTAAAAGATATTTAGTTGAATTAAAAAGTATTGTCAAGGGGAAAAACTTAACCTTCAAAAAGAAATTATTCGTGATGAAACTACACAGCGAATTTAGCAAAAAATCGTGTTTTTTGCGCCTTTGGACACGATTATCTCAAAAACCTGAGCCAATGGAGAAAATCGGATGCCAGATTCAGGATCTGCGCACCTCTCGAATAATATACTCTAGTCCCAGGGTCTGAACTTTTTTTGAATTTTGTAGGCCTGTGTTATCGTACAGTGCTTATTTTTTGGACGCGAAATTGGTCGATCCTTCAACGGGTTTTGCTCAATAACACCAGGCTGAGGTTCAAATACCCAATCGGCTTAATCTCGCAAAATAATCTCTTGTGGCACTAATCTTAATTTATTAGTCTGGGGAGAGTCCTCGCCCTTCTGTAACCGGCAAGAGAAAACTGAAATAAGCAGATTCTCTGAAACGCATATTTATCGAGAGTTTAAAATACTTTACTGTTCCCTCAGTTCGCCCGCAAGGATTTTTTTTTAAGTTTTCCAGCACTTTAAAACCATACAAAACTGAAAATAAAGAAATGGAATTGTTCAAAATTGGTTAAAATGAGAATGCGTGTGTGAGATTCAGTTTTACATTTTAAAATTGCTTAATGTAAATTTTTAAAAATCATTCCGTGCAGATATGTACATCGAATGATTCTTAAATCTGAAATGTTTGTGCAAAGTTTCAGATCCAGAACCTTAATTTGAAAGTAAATTGTCTCTATACGATTATATATAANCTCAAGTAGCACACTGGTGTATAACTTGGTGTAAATTTGTGAATATTGGTGCAATTAATCAGATTTATACCGAAATTCGTAAATCTACACCAATTTATGCACCAGTGTGCTACTTGAGTATATTACACTCGTCCTTTTTTGGATTAAATATTCCCAAATTTTCTTTGAAAAATACACTATCAAACACTTTTCTGGAAGCGACAGGTTGCAACAGTTGTTCAGCTTCAATTTTATACGTATTATATAACTGACTCTGAGTATTAAAAACGGGCTCAAGGTATAATTTATTTGAAGAAGCTCTGCAGTAGTGGGAAGGAAGCTTTGGAAGAGAATCTAAAAACTGTTTAACAAAAGTTCTTTTTAGGGATAAATTTGGGTCTTTTGTTACAGGGAAGGGACGTTTACCCGCTGGAAGAATAGTCCAGGAACGAACTGTCCACTCTTTTAAACTCAAGGTATTCAAAAACATGTTCTTGCAAACTCTTAATCTATCATTATTAAGCCTCAAATGATAAGTAAGAGTGTTTGATCGCCTTGACTCGTTCTTTGCTNATACGATTATATATAAATACATATATCGTCGTCTGGGTAAAATATTGTCGTAAGCGCCATTTTGACGATTTTGAGTTATAGATGCAGTTATATTTTTTAAAATAAGATCTTTGGATTGGTGTTATCAGTTTGTCGATATCTCGCTTATTCTCCAAGATAGTCAGTAGTATTTTGTCGTATATCCAGGGTCAGTAGCGAGTTTTTCGTTTTTTGTTGTATGTGTAGACGGTTTTCCACATACGACTATTCTCCCATAGAAATTAACAATTTTTTCTTGTAATTAAAATAATGTCGTATGTGCAAAATTGCTTGACACATACGACAAAATTTTATTGTCGCTTGGTAGAATTTTTTCGTATGTGTTACAGGCTAACCTAATATTCACGCACGCCGCCAATTTACTGTCAAAAATTTCTCATGCACATACAACTTGTATGGGACCAACCGAAATTGAACGGCGTGCGTATGAAGCTAACTCAATTTCCAATTTTTGTTCTGCGTGACATTTTGATTTGACGTTTCGCTCAATGAAATCAAATGCAAACGCACGCAAGCCAATTTCGGGTGACGCAAAAAAACAAATTCGACGGCGTACGTACCAAAACGCAAGCCGCGAATATTAGGTTAGCCTGTAATGGTGAAATGCATTGATCGTAGTAATTTCAGTATCAGTCCTGATGTCGTCGCGTTCGGACGGTTCTCCTGCGCCGAGTGTATCGGAGGAAATTTATTCGTAAGTGTTATAGAAAACTCGTAACTGTAATATTGGAAAATATTTAATGACTTTACTTTTGTTATAGAATGCGTCATGAAATACTGGAATATGAAAGTTACAGCAATTTTTCACCAGACGACGAAGTAAATGATCCCAATTATGACCCAAAATCTAAATCGACACTAAAAACGTTCTATGAATCCGCCTACAAAATTGTTCCGCCAATTACTTCCAATACTGGTGAATTCTTGCAGCTACCGCCGAATTACAACAGCTCATGTAAGTATACATATGCTACCTACAAATTACTCTCTATTTTAAGTAATTATACTTTGTATCGAGCTTTAATATGCAAATTATTCCTTCAGCGTGCTCTGAGTCTCCTGTTGCGAGAAAACGAAAACGGGTGCCTGAATTGTGGAAGCAGAATGTAAGAAAAAGTCTTCGTGAACGTGGTCTGCCCTTTTCGAACAAAAGGGGCAATAAAACACCAGGTAGAACAATGGGGTCGACCTGCAGCAGTTCTTGTTTCTACACCTGCACTGTAAATATTTTTGAAGAGCAAAGGCGAACCATCCACTCACATTTTTGGACTCTAACTTCGGGTGAAAAAAAAATATTCTACGGAAATTTTGTGAAAAGGGAAACTGTCAAACGCAGAAGAACTTCGGAAGTAAAGGACAATCGTAAAAGGCAGGCATCCTTTCACTACTTCTTCAGCGTAGTCAACAAAACTTTTCAAGTCTGTAAAAATACTTTTTGAGCACTTTAGCAATCTCCGAGAGAACCATCTAGTACTTTTTTGCAAAATACAATGCAGTTAATACTGTCGAGGCCGGATCTAAAATTGATAAGCGTGGAAGACAACCCCCAGATGAAAATCAAATCACGGACGTAAAGAATCACATTTCAAGTTTTCCAACAATTGAATCACATTATTGTAGAGCTTCGACTCCAAGAAATTATTTAGAAGCGCATCTTTTCAAGTCTGTAAAAATACTTTTTGAGCACTTTAGCAATCTCCGAAAGAACCATCTATTACTTTTTTGCAAACTACAATGCAGTTAATACTGTCGAGGCCGGATCTAAAATTGATAAGCGTGGAAGACAACCCACAGATGAAAATCAAATCACGGACGTAAAGAATCACATTTCAAGTTTTCCAACAATTGAATCACATTACTGTAGAGCTTCGACTTCAAGAAATTATTTAGAAGCGCATACAAGCGCATCTTTTCAAGTCTGCAAAAATACTTTTTGAGCACTTTAGCAATCTCCGAAAGAACCATCTATTACTTTTTTGCAAAATACAATGCAGTTAATACTGTCGAGGCTGGATCTAAAATTGATAAGCGTGGAAGACAACCCACAGATGAAAATCAAATCATGTACGTAAAGAATCACATTTCAAGTTTTCCAACAATTGAATCACATTATTGTAGAGCTTCGACTTCAAGAAATTATTTAGAAGCGCATCTAAGCGCATCTTTTCAAGTCTGCAAAAATACTTTTTGAGCACTTTAGCAATCTCCGAAAGAACCATCTATTACTTTTTTGCAAAATACAATGCAGTTAATACTGTCGAGGCTGGATCTAAAATTGATAAGCGTGGAAGACAACCCACAGATGAAAATCAAATCATGTACGTAAAGAATCACATTTCAAGTTTTCCAACAATTGAATCACATTATTGTAGAGCTTCGACTTCAAGAAATTATTTAGAAGCGCATCTAAGTGTACAAAAAATTTATGATCTTTACAAAGCCGCCGTTAATAACCCAATGCTTCAATCTCTCTTTTTATATACCAAGAAAAGATATTTGCGATAAATGTCAACTGTATATGGTCAATGCGGCCAATTATTCTGAAGCTGAAGTACAGTTGCATGAAAAACACTTGGTAGAAAAAAGATTAACTACTGCCGAACGGGACGCTGACTTCCTGAGTATCGATACAAATGCTGCTGTTTTAATATATGACTTGGAAAACGTATTTACACTTCCAAAGATGTTCTCATCCAGCTTCTATTATAAAAGAAAGCTTAGCGTCTATAATTTTACTGGTATCCTGATTATACCCGGTCTGGAAAAGATTACATACCGTGCTTTGTGGAATGAGCCCTTAAGTAGAAGAAGTGGAAACGATATCGCCAGTGGATTAATAAAAATACTGAATTAAGTGGTTAGTGATCACCCCGAGCTAATCAAATTAACACTATGGAGTGATTCCTGCGTTCCTCAAAATCGTAATAAAATTACGTCAACTGGTATACTTCAGTTTATGCACGATCACCCACAAATCAAACAAATTTCGCAAAAATTTGGCGAGCCTGGACATTCTTCTTTACAGTAGCTTGATAGTGTGTTATGTATGCTTGTTCGAGATGGAAGTCGCGGCGGGGCAGGCATGCTGGTAGCCCGACTTGAGCTCGTCGGCCTATGGTGTGGTTACAGCCATCAACAAAACTTCCATGCCTGAAAACCATGGACATGAAGAGAAGAAGAGATAGAATGATAAGCGGTAGAAAACAGTCCGATCAGTTTATATAACCAGAACAGCCTTGGACCCCACTGTGGCTCCGTGCGCGAGAGTGGAGTCCCCTATCCTGACTTGGTCCGCCAGTCAAATAGTCACGTCAGCGTCGTCATCGATTTGTACTAGTCGCGGTAATGAACACCTCCCTAGCTCCGTTGCCCGAGGGCAACACCCACACCAACCGCAAGAACAACTACTGCCTCATATTGCTATCTGACATATCTCACCCGACAAATAAATAAATAAATACTAGAAACATAGCCTATTGTTTTCCTCCTTATTCCTTTATTAAATGATCAAAGAGGTTTACTTTATTCGAGTACTTAACCTACAACAGAATCCATTAGTTCAATATCCAAAACAAGTCTACTTGCCCCTACGTAGTGTTACTATCCTTATCACTATTATTAATACTACTACTGTATATATATATATATATACATATATGTATATTCTGTTTGTGTGTAACAGTTCACCCTAATACGATATCTCATACCACACAAGATACATCTGCGTTATACTTCACCCTAGCGATGTTTTTAAACCGAAAACCTGCTTAGCAAAACAAAACCCGATATAAATATGGACCTAGAGAGCTATCCTGCTCTTGCACGTACTAATGTATGTTATATATGCATATGTATATTTGCTTTCACTCACCTTTCCATTCCACCGATGTTGGTACCAGCACTGGCGACGAAAACTCTGGATTTACAACAATGGGCGTACATACATATATACATACTTAGAGTGGAAGTGACGGACACTCGCTACTTCCACTTGATCTCAATGGATCGACCGCGAATTAGTTCCGATTTAACTTCGCTACGGCTAAATACTACGCGTGTGTAGAAGTGTAAAAAAAAAAGTCTTTACTTAACTAAAGAAAGTGATCTGAATTCAAAAGTATTAATATGATATTAAGTTATTAGTGTTATGTTAAGTTATACTATTAAACGAGTGTCTTAGAAAGAGAGATTTAAGAGTAGCCTACCGATATCAATTCTTGCGAACAAAAAAAAAAAAATATAGATAAAAAAAGGTTTACATTGGAAGTGTTTAAATTCAATCAAGTTCAAAGTTCTCACAAAAAACCAAATAACACTAATTCCTCAAGTTTAAAAAGATAAAGATAACTAAAAATAAAAATAAAACCACAAAAGAAATTATAACAGTGCGGAAAGGTTGAAAACGGTATATAAACAAAATGTATCGGAATATGGTCCCCTTTGCTGCCTTCGTCGCCCGTCGATGCACCTGGTCGCCCACCATAAGGTCCAGGTAGACCTTCGGTTTGCCCCAGCCACGTGGAGCTCCAATCACACCAGGCCCAATTGGTTCAGCTGGCACCACCACCAGGTGAGTAACTCGTTGAATTGTCTTTCCTAGCGAGTCGGTTCTCGTTGATTTCGCCTATCTTCTCCCAACTGCCTTCCATCGCGGTTTCGATGCGCTCTGAGCCTGTCGCTCAGCGCGGATATATATCTGTCCTTTGCGCACTAAGTTTTTGTTCTGGTTCAACTTCCACCCTTATATACCTCATATATGTACACGTACGCCTATGGCGTTACGTCGATAAGTGTGCTGTATCCTCACGTTCTATCGCCAGTGGGCCTTTGGCCGCGGAAACCTCACGCTAGCTCCGCTACCCGCCAGTAATACCAGCAACCGAATTTCACCTCTATGCTACTTGGTTTGCCTCATCTTGACTATATACAAATGCACATACATATATACACGTGTACATACCCACTAGAACTTGAACAATAAAAGTATCCTCCGGGATACATGATTTCGGAGGTATAAGCGAGATTTGTTGGTTTTGTACTCCGTTATTACTCGCTTAGGAGCAAAAATCGATGTCTCCTAAGCGAGCAATCCAGGAGTATTCTTTTTAATTGATAGGAGATACGCACCTTCTTCAACATAATTTTGTGTTTTTGGAAAATGTATGAAGAAAGCAAAACAGATAACTGATGTGTACATTCATACTTATATACATATGTATTTCTTATTGAAAAATTTAAATCAGGAAACAATGAAATTAATTGGAGAGCAAATCTTTAGAGCCGCTGGTATGTATGATAGCATTTGTTTAAACTTATAAATGATTGTATTAGTTAACTCAAAATATATTTCAGATTACGGGGCCAGCAATTAAGGCGTCTACGTTCTAGCGTTGCAATCTTGCCCCGCCCAGAAAACTTACTGGGTACAGCCGGAAATTTTTCAAGGCGTGAATAGTTTGGGCCACTCCCGGGTGAATACAAGTTAAATAACTTTTCCAGGAAATCATCCTCGCCACACTTATCTTGTGGATTGTATAAAAGTATATATGTATGTATGTATAATGTTTGAGTTTGTCATTACTGTTCGATATCCGTTTTCTAATTTTAGTTAATATTGTAATAATAATTATTTATGTTTTTTTCTGTTTTTGTAATAATCAGCTTAAATCTTGTATTTATGTGCATAAGTATGTATATATGTATATGATTAAAAAATTAAATAAATGAATTGCGTAAAAAGCAAAATCTTTTTAGCTTATGTAAAATGCTCGTTATGGAGCAATGTGGGAGTAGTCTTCCATTACTCCATGAGGAGGAATTCGGGAGTATAGAGACGTTCTTTTATTACTCGTACAGGAGCCTTCCGGGATGACTCTTATGGGAGTACTCCCTTACTACTCGTTAGGGAGGAATGTGGGATGTTTTCTATGTGCACTCTCTTGTTGTCTTTTTGGGTGGTTTCTGGGAGGTAACTAAGGGAGTCCTCCTGTATTGCTCCATTAGGAGGTTTGTGGGATGATAATTCTGTGTGTGCTCCCCGATTGCTTGTTTAGGAGGTAAAAGGGATTACTCCCCCTCCTAGGACATCCAATGTTAAAGGGAGTATACAAAATTACATGCTTATACACAGAAGCATAGGGAGCAATGGGGAGTATTCGTATACTCCCAGGGGAGTACTCACCGAGCAATCGTACGATGCTCCCAAGTTCTACTGGGTAAGTTCGCCGCTACGATCTACCTACACGGACACATACATACATACATCTGTGAATGTTTGATGAAACGACTTATCTCGATTTATGTCTCTTTCAAAATAACCTTTAAACACCTCACCAACTAACGATTCATACGCGTGGTTTAAAATGCCCCTTCCCACGAGGCCTTATACACCCTTTTTTTCTTTTTAGAAGTTTATGACCTCTCAACCCATTCTAAAGTCCCTTAAGTCGCTCTTGTCAAAATCTCACAGTGTGCATGCATGCATCCCTTTGTACATGTGTTACATTTGCTGGCGATTATGTACATATGTGCTCACGTATATTGTTATGATAAAAGTTTAACATTTGCTCCATACCTTTCTGATGGCGGGGATGCTGGTTTGGGCTAGAAAATCCTCGACCGCTATTAATACCACAGTATACCAGTAGAAAAGGTTTTTGTTTTTGTAGCTGTTTCGTGGTGAAAGTCCTTTATGGGGACCAAATTTCCCCACAAGAAATTGAGCGCATGGTTTCTTTTGCGTCCCAAAAGAATGAATATTAGAAAACATTTAAAAAAATCTAAGGTAATACAATTATATGCAACTAAAAATAATCACAATAATTTGCACTTATGAGTTAATGTGATAATCATGTGTAAAAATCTTTTCAACTATTATTTTTCACAAAATAATTTGGCGGATCAGTTTGCTCTGAACGCTTCTGTTGTTTACCAAGAAAATGCAGCCCTGTTGGTTTTTATTTCTGTATCGCATCGCGGTGAGTTTCTATTTCTTGGTAATTCGGTTTGTGAAATGGTAAACAAATTATTGAAATTTATTTATTTGATGTGTATAAGATTTCATTAATGCAATTTTTTGTATTTTCAGACTATTAATTACAAGCACAGCATCATCAACGGTGATTGCAAAAACTACTGCAATCCCTGCGGGTTTTCCTCTTGGTAAATGCGTTCAGGTCGTGATCAAGGGTGGTCTCAGAAATCGGACGGGAATAAGGTTAGTCATTTTAAATTTTATATCGTTGTTCGTCGACATTATATGACATGTCATCATTGCAGGCTATTGTTGTAGAACAAAACGCCGCAACCACTGCTGTGGTAAATATGTTCCAGCAGAACTGCCCACCGCCGTCGGTGTAATGATTTCGATAGCTGAACAAACGCCATCTCCTGGGCATTCCCACAGCTTGCCGACACTAGCTATTATATCACGTGTGAATGCAACTGCGGCTTAATTTGGTTATTAACAGTGCAGTCGTACCATGTCATTGGCAAAAACACTAAGGGCTGCTGCCACATATAGGTTGTAAAGTTTTTGGTATCGATGAACATACTCGAAGAAGACGATGGCCGAAAACATATGATGAAACATCTTCTGGCATGCCTTTGACAATCGTTAAGTCAGACGGAGGCTTCACATACGATATTTCACACATGGCTGGAATTCGTTAGCGGACAGAGCACACATTTACAAAATATTTATCGTTCAGCAGAACGTGCATGCATATTCGATTCCGATTTTATGGGTCGACTACGGAGGACAACCGAACTTCAGTTGGTTGGCCAGTGGCTGAAATGGTATTACCGATGGCAACTAGCAACTGAAAGCTGGCAACTAAGTTGCTATATTGGCAAGTGCGTTTTTGTGGCTGCCGGGAATTTTTGATTGAGATACTTTATTTCTTTTTTCAACTTTTTTTTAAATTGTACCACCTTGAACTTTATGAAACTTAATTATTGCTATTCATAATAAAAAACATTTTCATTTCAGTGGCGCTGTCCATCGGCAACCCAACTGAGGTTCCGTTCCCATCCATAATCGATCCATAAGTCATAATCGCACGAACTAATCAAGGCTATCATAGAATCCATCGTAGTCCGATTTTTCGTGAAATCTACGAAAATGCTATTAAGGTCGAATAGCTACGAACGCAGCGCTTGCTTTGAATACACATATTCATAGCAGTTCAGATTCAGTGATCGCTTTTTCGTAGATTTTAAGAAAAATTGGACTACGATGGATTCCGCCACCAATATGTTTTCTCCTTTGACAAGATGTTGGAGAATCGCGGCAGCACAGCCGTATACCTACTCTATGCTCTTACGCGCATATGCTAAATTTCTCGCACCTAGCTAAAGTGCTTGACAAAGGCAGAAGGCATATCTTCAACATTATAACTTAAAGTAAAAAAGTTTAAGGCATGCAATAAAAGAATCAACAGAACCAAAAAATGTTCTCAAAACTATTAAACATAAAAAATTACACGAATAAAACTCATAATTTAAAATAAAATATCGCAATTGTTTTTTATATGTACATACATATTTACAAAATGAATCTTAAAGTACCCACAGTAAGTCCTAAACATATAAATGACTAATAAGAAAAATAATAAATAACAGTAATATGAAAAAGTATGTCGAGAAATCTCTAAATAGTAGCGAAACTGTATCTCAATAATAACAAATAATTTTAAGCAAAAAATACAACCGACTTCAATGCGCATTCAGGTCGTTCTGGTTACGTAGATCCGACTGTCTTCCTTTTTTTAAAATCGTTAAAAAAAAAATTATTACGTATTCTACAGAAAAAAATCAAGATACATATTTAAGGATTTTAAGTAAAAATAAATAAAGGAAAACTTGTTCGTGATATCTTGAGCAAGGTGTATTCATGGTACAAAAATCTGAAGGTAAAACCGTTGAAAGGCAGCCTGAACATTTTTAAAGTTTGCTAACATTACAAAAATGTTTTCAAATTTCCAATCTCACAAATACATTCTCATTATCAGTCTCAAATAAATGAAAATTTCAATATTTTCATCTATTTGTTTTTTGTTTTACCTTTAATTGGCATTTGAGTTGCTCTCAAAATTTCAATTTTATAAAATAGACAAACTACAAAAAGTAAATGATGGCCGACGAATTGTGCGGTTTTTATTTTAAATATTTGTATCATGGGTGTATTAAACAACAATGCTTTTTCTTAAAATTTCAGACCTTTCACTCAATTTTTTCAAATAAATTTAAGTGAAAGGTATGAAAATCTGAGAAAAAGTAATTGCTTAGTTTTTATGCATACGGCCCAAGGTGTTATTGACAACTCAGTGCGGCTCTCTTTTAAGATACTATTATGTAAAAAAATATAAACAAACGATTCAAAATTCGTAAAAATTTTTTTCAATTTGACTTTATAGGATGGTTCTTCTGAGAGCAATGTCAAATTCAATCACACTTTGTTAAATACATTTTGATCTCTACCAAATAATGTACTTCCTCTGTAAATATTTTATGAAGTGTTCCAAAATTCGCTCCGAGTGCGCTCACTGTTGATCATTTGATTTAAATAGTTTGTCAAATAATTAATACTATAGTTTGATCGGAGTTAATATATTCTTTAGTAGATAATTATATTATATTAAAACATAAGCTTATGAGAAACTATTTAGTCTTAACATGCATATTTTATATCGTGTTCCAAATTCGCTCCGAGTGCGTTCACTGTTGATCTTTTGATTCAAATATTGTTTGTAAAGCATTCAGTAGTGAAGTTTGATCGGAGTTTATATATTAATAAGTAATTAATCATATTAAATTGAAATATAAACGTATAATACGGTATAAAGTTAGAAATTATTTAGTGTTAATATGCATAATTCGCTCCGTGTTCCAAAATTCGCCCCGAGTGCGTTCACTATTGATCATTTGATTTAAATAATTGTCTCTCAAGCATTCAGTACTATAGTTTGATAGGAATTATATATTCTTAAGTAATTGATCACATTTTATTAAAATATAAACGTTTAATAGGGTAGAAAGTTATAAATAATTTAATGTTAATATGCATAATTCGCTCAGTGTTCCAAAATTCGCTCCGAGTGAGTTCACTATTGATCATTTGATTAAAATAATTGTTTCTCAAGCATTCAGTGTTATAGTTTGATCGAAAATTATATATTCTTAAGTAATTGATCACATTTTATTAAAATATAAACGTTTAATAGGGTAGAAATTGTGAAATTATTTAGCTTTAGCATGTATAGTCGGCCAGAGACAATTGCAGAAAACTGCAACTACTCGTGAAAACTTACAATAAAAGCAATGTAGATGAAAGTACTAAATATTATTATTATTAAAATTAGATCCATATATAAAATATTTTACATAATTTATTTGAAGTAAGTCGGGATATATTTTTACATATAAGATAGTTTCCATTTAACTCATAAAGTACATATTTCACTACAAATATTTTTAAGATCACTTCGAATTGCAAAAATAGCGCTAATTAGTTGTATTGAAGTATAAAACATTTTATGACGCCCATGTTTACTTATAAAGCGCATAACAATATTTCTCTCGCCATTTATCCGATGTTAAAATTTTTCACCACATTATTTTGCTGCACAGCACCCTGATATATATAGATATAGAGTATTTATACTGTGATTAATACCGCAGCAAGCCACGATCACCGGTAAATATCTATATATATACTCTATATATATATATATATATATATATATAATACACGCAAACTTTTTCAATAAGTAATGGTATATAAAAACAATGAACTCTGGAAAAAAGCTAATATTTTATCCAACCAAGAACCTTTTTGTATAAAAGGGGAAATATACGACACCAGCTTGCTGGCTCCATCAAGTGATTGTACTATCAGGCTCGAAGCATATAACTTACCAGCATGCTGGTACAATATTTATTTGTTTACAAATGAGGTCGAGGAAAGCTCGAAATGATTAGAGCCGAAATTTCATAATTTTTCTATCATTTTGTTAAACATTTAAACATTTTTTTTTGTTTTTTTAATTCACAACTGCAGTATCGTGAAGTTAATCTTCCACAAACACGGCTTTGACTCATATAGTGCAAGAAATTTCCGCCAAAATACTTTTTACTTAGAAAATTTAGCTAATTTCACCACATAAAATTTTCAAATAGTTTTTGAAGTCGCACCAGCAGCTGGTACAATCACACCACAAGAACATACACGGTCAATCGACTTGATGGGCCATTTAACAAATTAAGCATATTAAGGGCCGTAAACTTATCTATTTTAAACTATATTTAAATCGTTAATAGATAAGTTAACAGCCCTAACACTTTTACAGTATGTATGTATAAAAATTCATCTCTTACATAAATAAATCAAAATGAGATCAAATTAAGCATATACTACTTTTTCATGCCAAGTATGAATAAATCATCCGAAGGGCTAAAAAAAGGGCTAGGGGCAATTTTAAATTTATGTGGCCAAAAAAAATATGTGGTAGCTAAATCTAGCCACCAAAGGACTCAAACGGCAACACTGCTGCCAACATGCTCTTGGCGCCAGCAGAGAGTAAAGCAACCACAGTATAGACAGTAACCAACCCTTTTGGGTTGTTGTTGTAGTAGTCGTTGTTGTTGTAGTTATATTCACTCCTGAGGAAGGCACGGGGTTGTGTGCAAATAGCCTTCCTCAGACTTTTTCTTAGATTTCAGGGTTGTGTGCTGTATTATTATTAGATAAATAAATTTAAGTATTTGTCAAATCGTGATTTTATTAAAAGAAAATTATAAATGGTGTTGAAAAACCAAACAAACGCTCGTGCGAAAGCTCTATTTTTGTGTATTGTTAAAATATATATACATGGCGTACTTATTCTTTTGTGGACTTTATGTTACTTGAGAATTTAGACAACGTGCGAGCTGCCAGGTTCTGTTATCAATATAATTAACACAAGCTTTTCCGAGTGGTTGCCTTTCAATAAAAAGAATAAACAAATATTCGCAAATAAATTGGATTTATTTTATAACTGACAACTAACCTACGCTTTTTGTTCTTTTCTCCATTTTAATTTTGACTCCTTATTACCGCCAACAACTTTATGTGTATACATATTTACAAGCTGTCAAAATTTTGCGTAGTCCCACGAGCTAGGTAAAAACTATGGCATTCGTATTCACAACGAGAAATCTCAAAATTTTTGTTTGGTCTTTCCAAATTTTCTCTTTTTAATCAGTTGGCAAAGGCCCTCAGTGGCAGCGCTCCGAGCGTTGAGATAGTAATTTCATGTCAATTAGTAGAAAAGTTCCATGTTGAAAAAACTTTTTATTATGGCGAGAAAATTTTACATTTCTGCTGTGCCAATTCGTAACTTTTTACTGTTGGAAATTTTTGACAGTTGCTCTGGTTCAAAAGAAGTTGAACAATTAAAATCAGAAATTATACAAAAAATACTTGTCTTTACTGACATTTATTCTTCTAGAACTAAAAGCCATGCATTTATTAGACGCCTTAGTAATAAAATCAAACCATCAGGCCGGGTTGAAAATTTTCATTCACCTCATAGTTAACAAAAATTTACAATCCGTAGTACTTTTCTATCAATTCGCAAATGCGTTTAATTTAAATCGTTTAGAAAATGCGTCATTTATGTATACCATTTTATGTGGAATTATTCAGTAAATTTCGTTTTACACTATACTTTTTGAAACTATTTGGAGTTAATTTTATTTTGTTTCTTAAAAGCAACCCTGCGTGCTTGGAAGGCGTGTGTACCAATAATTTCATCCCTAGCATATTCATCCCCGAGGTAGGCAGTCGCCAAATTCACCGAAGGTTGTTTATTGGTTATATTGTGAAAGCAACTCAGTAGAAATCGGTTGTATGCATTCTTGATGGATGCTTGCTATATGAGTGAATTAGTGTGAACAATTCATGCGTAGTCATGAATTTCCACGAATAAATTCAAATTCTAGCGAATTGCAAGCGAATGTACGTTGTCGTTGTTTTAAGTACATTTCTTGATAAATTTGAAGTGGAATTTTTGTAATATTTTCAGTCTTGTACAAAAATTTTAGTGAACGGACGTGTTGTGCGATACTATTATCAGCACAAACGGGCTTTTACAAGATATGCATTTGCATATGTAAGTGCTACTTGTTTGTATGTCCCCGTATATTGAAATGTATCAGAAAAGTAGCATTTACATATGGGGATTTTGTAAGAATGCTTTAATACTGTTCCATTAATGCATTTTTGTATGTTTGAAACATTAATACAGCCATACGCATACAATAGTAGTACAAATGTATGATTAAGGTACGCATACGCTCTGAGAAACCACGCGTCCCAGTAGAAATCGGTTGTATGCATTCTTGAAGAATGCTTGCTATATGAGTGAATTAGTGTGAACAACTCATGCGTAGTCATGAATTTCCACTAATAAATTCAAATTCTATCGAATTGCACGTTGTCGTTATTTTAAGTACATTTCTTGATAAATTTGAAGTGGAATTTTTGTAATATTTTCAGTCTTATACAAAAATTTTAGTGAACGGACGTGTTGTGCGATACTATTTTCAGCACAAACGGGCTTTTACAAGATATGCATTTGCATATGTAAATGCTACTTGTTTGTATGTCCCCGTATATTAAAATGTATCAGAAAAGTAGCATTTACATATGGGGATCTTGTAAGAATGCTTTAATAATGTTCCAGTAATGCGTTTTTGCATGTTTGAAACATTAATACAGCCATATGCATACAGCAGTAGTACAAGCGTATGATTAAGGTACGCATACGCTCTGAGAAACCACGCGTGTTAGATGGAAATGAAGGTTCATTTATACTGGCATGTATACACAGCAGCAAGCACATGCCAGCAACAGCGATGTCGTATACATAAAATTTCTACTGGGGTGTTAAATGGAAATGATGGTTCATTTATACTGGCATGTATACACAGCAGCAAGCTCATGCCAGCAACAGCGATGTTGTATGCTTAAGATTTCTACTGGGAATTGAATGGTAGACGCGCTATAAATACATACATACATACGAGACGATAAATTACCCTTTAAAGCCATGTTTGCAGCTCTCAAGAAAACGGCAAAGAAAAAATTGCCATTATTTCGCGTGTGTGTACAAGGAATTTTGACATTTTTGATACCCCACAGCCTGTTGCCTCACTCTTTCCTCAAGAAACAATGGAACGGGCATATATTTCTGTTGCAAACCTGGGTTGTCTTGTGCTCTTTTTTCACAAAAAAACTTTACAAAACCGTAGTAGAAAGCGTACTAAATTTCTTAAGAACTGCGTACTACCTTAAGGAAATTTGACTCAAGAAAATTTCTTAGCCATTTCTTGTACGTAATTTTATATGGAGTTTTTGCTTTTCTTGAGAGCTGCATACAGGCCTTAAAGCAGATGTGGGCAGCTTCGACAGATAATTTTTGTAGTGTGCGTGCAATTGATGTCACTGTCTGCATGCGAACAAGTCGTGCGGTTGAATGAAGTTTTCGCTGCCTTCTAAAGCAGAGCGTGTATGTATACGCGAATATGCCCGCCGGGCAGGCGCCGCCCCCAGCAAGACCTTGGGAACGGTGCACATTAGTGCGATACGATATGCGATGCGATATGCGATACGATACGCGATGCGATATGAAATGCGCGCAGTGCACATTAGAGCGATGCGACATGCGATGCGACACGCGATACCATTTTGTGTTAGCTACACAAACATTTGAGTCCTTATAAGCTTGTAAATGAGTTGCTTCTCACCCGAGTTTAGACCTTTCGAATGATGGGTCTATGATTATATCTACAAACTTTTAAAAAATTTAAGAGAAAAGTATGTTTAATATCGAGTAAAACTGATGTTTATTTTTACAAAGTCGGCTAAAATTTAAATGAGATATTCAAATTTTCATGACAAATTATTTCAGAATATTGCGTTCTCTACAAGGAGAAATCGGTGAAAGCTGAATTAAAAAAAAAGTAAAGCAAAAATTTTTGGGTTATATAGCCAAAAATATTATTTTTCTCATGAAAGGTTGAATAACTTAGTCGGATTTCCCCCGATTTTTAAAGTAAAAATCACTATATATCAAATGTTATTATTGCATCAATTCAGGAGTAGTATAGTTGCTTTACAAAATAGTGCGTGAAAACTTTGCCAAATTTGAAAAAAGACGAAAAAATTAATACAAAAAATACATACAGATCTCTTAAGTTTTCTAAAGTTCATATACATATATCATTCGAAAGGTCTNTTTACACTGAAAATACACACGAGATCTGTGTTTCTAAAAGTTTATATACATATATCATTCGAAAGGTCTAAACTCGGGTTATAGTCAACTGAGTTACAAGCTTATAAGTGCGTAAAACCGGGTTTTTAACAGTAAATCAAGATTGTGTGGGTGTTTGACAAAAATTCGTATCTCGATTCTTACTTCTCTCGGCAAAATCTACCTGAAAAATAACATGACTTACCAGGTATTTTTACTTCATTATTTTTTGTAGCATTGTGTAGTAGAGCACACAAATTTGTACTTTCTCTCTAATTTAAAAACTCCTTAAATATAATAAAATAACACTCAAGAAAAAAAACATATAAAAATATAACGAATAATCAAAAATAATTACCTACATACATAAGTCATTTTTAAGTATTTGTTATTATATCTGATATCTTCTTTTATTGGTAAATGAGATGATTATTTCTTAACTGTTTCTAATTACCCTGATTACTTATTATTTACGTATTTGAAACAAAATAGTTAATCATTAACATTTAAACATACATCAAATCTTGTTTGCTATTCAAAATCAAAAATTGGATTCTTTAAATTTCTTTTTAAAGATGTGAAAACAAAGGCAAATTAACCATCACAAAAAATATTCTTTTGTGCATTCACCTGTGTCCTTGACCTCATACTATATTTCTCCATGCCAAACTAGTCATGTCTATTGTACAGTCGGTTTTTTGTCTGTATAGTTTCATAAACATGTTTTTTTTTATAAATTCGACAAAAAAAAATTGAGGAAGATGCTTCCGCCTGTGCATGCTTATTGCAAAAAATACAGCGCAATGCTAATCTCACTTGGTTCAGAAAACCGTGTCGCAGGTGCGATACGCATGCAATATTATATCGCAGCGGTGTCGCACGTGCGATACGCATGCGATATTATATCGCATCGGTGTCGCTGTCGTGCAAGTGTGCAAAGTTTTCATCGCTTCCAACCACGTACTCAGCATGTCGATGTCGCATCCATATGGTATCGCATATCGTATCGCACTAATGTGCACCGTGCCTAACAGTAGCTACACACGACGAGCATATCCGCGCACATGCTCGTCGTTTGTAGGGCGGTTTGCGCGCATGCTCGCCAAAAATCAAAAAATTTTGATTTTCAGCGAGCATGCTAGGCATTCTCCAATACAGGCTGACTTCCAAAACGTATCAATACAATGTTTGGAAACTTTTATACTGCGGTTTGTACATGCAGAGTTGCGACACATTGCAACCTTATACATTGCATATTTTAAATATTCAATTTAGCAATGAACAATTTTTCTGAATTTTCCATTTTTAAAACACCAATGGTAACCAAAAACAAACGAAGCAGCAACTTTGTGATGCGCTGATTGCTCTACCGATGCGTTTCGATAACTTTTCGAATGCGTTTTGGAAAAGCATACATTGTCAACGTTTTGTAGTTCGGCGTTATGGGACATTATAGTTTGTTTGTACGTATGCAAAGCAATTGACGTTTTGGAAGTCAGCCATACTTACAAAATTGTCAATAAAATCCAACACATTAGCATATTAGCCATATCCATATGCCATTCTTTGCGTTATATAACACGTTATTAATCGCATAATAATATTTGATTGAAAAGAGACAACTACATATAGGATAATATAATAGCGAATACCATGTAAAAGAAAGAAAAAACTGCTCACACGTGAAACGATTATGCGTTAGATTTCTCCAGGAGCCCTATGTAAAATGATGGAACGTTTTTGAATTTCTCACACAAAAAGTTTGTAGTACTAGGCGTATATAACGCATTAGTTAACAGATAGGGTTCTTACTAGGCCAGGTCTGCTTTACAGCTTGATGTCACTGTGTGCGTGCGAACAAGCGGTGCGGTTGAATGAAGCTTTCGCTGCCTTCTAAAGCAGAGCGTGTATGTATACGCGAATATGCCCGCCGGGCAGGTGCCGCCCAGGTCTGCTTTACAACATTCGTCATGCTTTCCGCAACAAGTCAAATGGCTTTCAGCAACAAGTCAAACGACTTCTGCCACAAATGAACTGCGGCGTCTTGCTTCNCTTTACAGCATTCGTCGTGCTTTAGGCAACAAGTCAAATGGCTTTCAAAAAATCGGTAATCGCTTTTAGTGGTAACGTGTTCTAGAAAGCATACACTCTAAAAAATTTTTGTTTAAATTTGCGCATATTAAGATAGGTAACCAGTTTCCTCTCTTAATGAATGCAAATTTAAACACTGCTAGCTTACTTTTACTCATCATATGTGTGGCGTAGAACAAATTTCAAATTTGTTTTTTGAGTTTTAAACATTTATTGTTCACATTTTCACAGTTTACACATAAAATGTTTAAAATTTCCTCTAAAAAATGTTCGTTTAAATTTACGCATATAAAGAGAGGTAACCAGTTTCCTCTCCTAGAGTGTGCAAAATTAAACAATGTCTGTTTACTTTTACATATCAAATTTGTCACGTAGCGCACACAAGGGNATTTTAAACATTTCATGTGTATATTTTAAACAACTCATGCTCAAAATCAAATCTTGAACATCTTGTGCGTATACTTGAACAGATTCTGGTTGAAAAATAAACACTTTTCAGTAGTAGTTTTACATGCACTTTTTAGAGTGTAGCGTTATAATGCCTTCAAATTTGTTCGCTTCTTTTAGGCATTACCGGTAACGCAAAGTATAGTGTCCTACAATATTTCATTTTTAATTCGCTTCTTTGCTTCATTTCGGGAAATGCAAAGTAGAATGTCCTACAATATTTTATTTGTTTCGCTTCTTTGCTTCATTTCAGGGAATGCAAAGTAGAATGTCCTACAATATTTTTTTTATTTCGCTTCTTTGCTTCATTTCGGGGAATGCGAACTAGAATGCTGCATCGTAGTCAGCTGAAAAATTGAATAGATATCAAAAAATTATTTTTCTACCGTTACTTTCAGTGGAAATTTGTCTCGCATAAAAATCATGTTTTGCTTTGTTCAATTTGCAGCAAGAGTGAGGAAGTACAATTTTAGTTTAATTAAATATGCATGAATGTACATACCGATGTTTAAGTAAAATCTAAATACCTAAATACATACATATGTATGTACAAAAACTGATTGATAAAAAATTTCATTAATTTTAATCTTTTAAGACATTTTCTGATTTCAATTTAATATAAATAAGTATGTACTTATCTAGGCTTCTACATTAGTTTCTCTGTAAGGCATTCTTTGTTCGCTTCTCTGGATTCTGTTTATCCATGCGTTCTCCCTTCGTTTGAAGGTAATGCTGCATGTTAAAATAAGGCCTGCTTGAAGCGAAAGGGTAAGCGATTCCCATTGCCTAGCTCGTTTCCACTTTCGTTTCTGTGGTAATCGTGTTTTTGCTGGGAAGTCATGAACAACATGGCAACAACTCAAACGACTTCTGCAACAAATGAACTGCAGCGTTTTGCTTCGCCAACCGTCCCAATGAGCTCTCATGCTTTCGGCAACCGTTCAAATGCCGCGTTTGCTAGTTTCGTGAACGAGCATTCGGAATACTGTTTTGACAAAGTCAATATCAGTATGAGCTGTTATAAGTATCGTTCACTTGTGGTGGCTGTTAGAGCTGGGATACTATCGATAGTACCGCCACTCGATAGTTTTCGAAACGATAGTTGAAAACATCGATAATATCAATAGCACTATCGTCGTGAGAGGTATTGAATTGAAATGCTAAATTGCTTGAAAATTAAATAATTAATACATTTATAAATTATTTTGTAAATTAAAGAGCTTATATATATTTGTTTTAGTAGTGCATCAAAAAGAACTTCTTATAATAATAAAAAAAAAACTTATTAATTTATCCGTCTGAATTATATATACATATGTTTTTCCCTTTTGAAAGGCAAAGAAGTGAAATTGGCTATTATAATACACCAACAAAACAAAAGATATTCGTTTGAGTTGACAACTCATACTTATAAAAGTTCAACTGAGATCAAATACGGAGTCGCATAACAAAATCCGGACAAAGGAAACTATTAACATTTTATCATATTATAAGGAAACGAATAAAGTACTGGTCAAAATAATAGCACCACAAATTTTTGCAGTTTTGACTATTTATTTGTTTTTAATATTTTTATTGAGCTTTGTACCACGATTGTTTATTAGGAAAAATTGAAAAAGCAACAAAGTCTAAGCGGTAGAAGTTATAGCACTATTTCGGAGATCACCACATCTCCTCATCAGACTTCTTTTT
>NW_016157589.1:43513-58937 GCF_001687245.7 Rhagoletis zephyria | reverse complement strand
TATCTCCTTGATATGATGCCTACAACGAGGTTCATATCTAGACTAGGTTGATATCTAGAATTTGCCATAAATGGCTTTGCTCTGGTTTTACGTTCTTTGGCAAATTACGCTCTGTTAGCCATACATTTTACTAATTTTTGACCGACTTTGAATCAAGACCCCTGGACCATATAGGGAATTCATTTATATTTTAAATTGCATTGTCATCGTGATTGGAACTATGCTGAAAATTTCAAGTCTCTAACTTGTCGGGAAGTTAGTTTAAAATCGATTGGAAATTTCCACGATTTGCGCGGGATGACCAAGTTAAATAAAAGCTTATAAAAAGAAATAATCCATATGCACACTTTCGTTAGAAAACCGAAATAATGCAGATAACACAAACCGAAATAATGCATGCATGCACCTTTTCGGTTGAAAACCGAAATAATGCATATGAAAAACCCGAAGTAATGCATACATGCACAGTTTCGGTTGAAAACCGAAATAATGCATATGAAAAACCCGAAGTAATGCATACATGCACAGTTTCGGTTGAAAACCGAAATAATGCATATGAAAAACCCGAAGTAATGCATACATGCACAGTTTCGGTTGAAAACCGAAATAATGCATATGGCAAAAACCGAAATAAAGCATACATGCACAGTTTCGGTTGAAAACTACTTTTTAAAGGAGTTTTTTTTGCATAATTTGGGCCACTGGACAAGAATATGATCTCCTTTATTTTTCCAAAAAGAGCGTAACGCAGAAAAAACATAGTAACATATTTTTCGATCGAAAGCTTTTATTACAGTTAAATTAGGGTCGAATACTGGTAATCTAACGATTTTATCCGCAGTAGGCAACTCTTTCCAATACTACAACAACAATAAAGTTATAACACATCCAAAACTTTAACGCCAATATCTCATAAAGCAGTTTTAACCGAAGCAGCTTCTGTTCATCTAGCTCATTCCATCTAACTCCTCAATTATTAGAGATAAAACAAAGACAGGTTGATTTTCCTGATTATTATTTTTTTTTTATATTTTAAACAGACTTTAAATAAAGAGCAAACACTTTTTTTTGCTAATCTTTACATTCGTAAGTTATTTTATTCTGGGGTCCCACATACGTACACAAGTACTAGGTGGCTGTGTGAAAATTACGTTAGCATTCCTTTATGGTGGTCAAACCCCAGGAAGGTTTTGCTCCCTCGCATCGCAACGTTTTNTTATTATTTTTTTTTTATATTTTAAACAGACTTTAAATAAAGAGCAAACACTTTTTTTTGCTAATCTTTACATTCGTAAGTTATTTTATTCTGGGGTCCCACATACGTACACAAGTACTAGGTGGCTGTGTGAAAATTACGTTAGCATTCCTTTATGGTGGTCAAACCCCAGGAAGGTTTTGCTCCCTCGCATCGCAACGTTTTCTACAAAGGGTTAAAGTTCCCCCTTTTTGGTAAACATTTGTATTATTTTTCATTACATTCGGTTCTCCTTAGAAAAATTTGGCGCTTAATATTTTTATGGACATTTTAACCATCTATAATCCTTTTTTTTAACAGTGAGTCAAAAAGACCCGTTCTGGTTCGAGTTGATGGGTTAAACTTTTGGAAAAAAGTAGACCAACCTTGTTTTCAATATGTAACTATGTTAACTTTTAAAATTTTTTATTTCTTTAAATTTAAATAGTACATACGGATNTATGGACATTTTAACCATCTATAATCCTTTTTTTTAACAGTGAGTCAAAAAGACCCGTTCTGGTTCGAGTTGATGGGTTAAACTTTTGGAAAAAAGTAGACCAACCTTGTTTTCAATATGTAACTATGTTAACTTTTAAAATTTTTTATTTCTTTAAATTTAAATAGTACATACGGATCTGTCCTGCAGAAAAAAATTATCAATTGATAAAAAATAACCCAGTTGTAGTTAGCTTTTTTGCGGGATTTCTATAAAATATATAACTTGTAGTTAGCTACAAAAAGCTAGCTTGAAACTAGTTGACGAGTAATGCAGGAGTAACGAAGGTGGTTGTTTTCTTTAAACGCGTTTGGACAAACGCGTTGAGGACAAGTAAAAGGAAGATCGAAATTTCATATAATCATTTTGAAGTTATGTCTGACGGAGTTCGAATATGGGACCACCTACAGCAGAATATGAAAACAAATATGAAATTTAATAAAGTAAATAAAAATGAAATAAATAAAAATAAAATTAAAAAAAAATATTTTGTTTTTCTATTGATATTTTATGTCCAAAAGTAGTTAGTTACAAGTTAGTTACATCTAATGCAAAGGTAAACCACCCTTGACTATTTCGCGGCCGTCGCCATGGAAATATAGTTAGCTTTCGTCAAAGAAAATATACAGATAATAAGTGACTTTTAGCTCCTTCCTAATTAACTTAAAGTTAGCTTATAGTTAGATACATTTCCTACAGGGTGTAGAGAATATACAGAGCCATATGTGCATGTATATATATACCTCAAACCTTCTTCTGTTCGTCCATCGTAATTTAAACTTAAGACTAGTTCAATGAATAAATTAAATAGAATTATAATCTGAATTGGCATGGTGAATGCCTAACGCTGACAAGATGACATGATAAGATTAGTAGCCTCATGGCTCTTTGGAATCTACCTCATGGTCGCCGCCGCCGCCGATTTTTTTTGAAGTTGACCACGCCGCCGCCGCAAGGCCTGTCGGCGTAAAGCCCTGTATGCCGCTCTCAAGAAAACGGTCAAGAAAAAATTGTCATTATTTCGTGTGTGTGTCCAAGGAATTTTGACATTTTTGATACTTCACAGCCTGTTGCCTCACTCTTTCCTCAAGAAATAATGGAACGGGCATATATTTATGTTGCAAACCTGGGTTGCCTTGTGCTCTTTTTTGCACAAAAAAAACTTTAGTAAATTCCTTAAGAACTGCGTACTGCCTCAAGAAAATTTCTTAGCCATTTCTTGTACGTCATTTTATATGGAGTTTTTGCTTTTCTTGAGAGCTGCATACAGGCCTTAAACCTCTACGCTGGTGTTCAGTCATCCTCTAATTACGTTTAGGTATCGATACTACTAAGCCAACGCCGCTGCTCAGTCATACAAAGCAGCAGTATTGATTGAGTTTGCAATAGTTGGCGTTCAACGCAAGCCAGTCTCTGGCCTATATGCACACGAACGTGGCAATGCTTTGAACGACATGAAACAAAAACAGAACCGAAAGCGAATAAATGGAAAATTTGTTCATTCTGTTATGTCCCGCTGAGACGGTGCCTATCGAAATAAACATAGCAATTCTTTGCTCAATGTAAAAACTTTGAAATATTTCGACGCAAATATCTTAAATCTGAAAAATTTGTGCAAAGTTTCAGATCGAGCACTTTAATTTGATGTATAATTTGTCTCTGTACGACTTGTAGATCGCTGGGAATAAGCGCCTTGTTTCAGAATCATATATAGAGATGTCTTCAAATGGAACCATTTAGGCAAAGAACATAATGGCGCGACAAAAAGCGCGACAAGACATTTTCGGATAATAGCGACAAGACATTTTCGGATAATAGCGAAGAAAGGGACAAGAAACGTCAATACATAGTAAAGCAACCGTCAGCTCAGAAAGCAACGAAAACAAATTTTTTTGTTTTCGTCGCTATGCTCTTTGTCGCTTTCTTCGCTTTTCGCTTCACTATGTGCTGCCAAATTGAAACATAAAGGATCGTTTTTGTCGCTATTATCCGAAAATGTCTAGTCGCTCTCTTTGTAGCGTCACTATGTTCTTTGCTTAAGTTTACACACATGCATTAATAACGATTAATAGGGTTGCCAGATTTTTTATGCGCGAAATCAGTACGCTAGACTTTTTCATGCTAAAAAAATCAGCACTTTTCAGTACATTTTTATTCAAAGAAAAATTATGAATGTAAGTAACAGATAATACTTTAAAACGCCAGAGTACTTGTTTTTAACAATATTTTGGTATATAAATAAAATACAGTTCATAAAAACATAAAAGTGTTATTCATTTTAACATGAGTGTATACATCATTATACACAGAAGCCAACAAATTATTTTATATTTATGACATTGTTGAATAGCGATAACGAGATCATTTCCGTCTTCAGCACAGTATATACAGTAATAAACCTTTTCGCAGTTTTTCATCATTTGGTCCCCGAGGAGTACTTTTGGGTTGTGTGCAGCGCTTTCGATTTGCGTGCACGGCAACACTTATTGGTGGGGAATTTCGCCTTATGATTAGAAAAAGTTCATTTCGAGGTTAAAATATACATAATTATGTGTTATTTGTGAACAAAATGTAGGTTAAGTATAATATTCATCTTTAATGTATGCTGATATTCATGCTGTAACGAACCCGGTTTATCCGATCTATAGCTGGGCTGTGGCTCAGTCGGATGTTGGGTTCCCTTATCCAAACGTTAAAATAAATACGCGAATGATTCATACAGTGACGCTTCTTTATTTCGCTATTTAGTTGGCGGCGTTTCCACGTCACACCATATAAGTACTACTTGTCAGCGTTTTCACGTCACACCATATACCATAACTACCTACTAAGCAACTTAGTCTTCACAATCGTTGCTTAGCCATTCCAATCTGCGTTTGCACGATCGACTGGAGTATACGACTACTCTACCAGAAGTCATTTCAAATTACATCTGCTGCTCTATTTATACTGTCCTGCACGCAGGCAGACAGTTATCCTAACAACATTGTTGCTAATATTTTCTGTACTTCCTTTTACTTGTTGATACCTAAGTACGTATGTATGTACTTCAAATTTAAATATAAATATGTACCTATGTATTTCGATCTCACGTATGTATATAATCAACAATTCATTTAATATGTATATTCACTTATAATAATTATCAAAATTCAGCAATAAGTATATATATGTATATAAAAGTGAAATTCAAATCGTGGGGGCCCTCAGTGATGGACTTGGGGTCTTTACACCCCCCATTTACTTCCCTCTGGACGCGTGATCGTCACCATCCCCGCGCCTGTGATACGCACGCGGTACACCATTGTACCCACCGCATGCCTGAAGGTCTGGCGTCTATTTTGTTGTCGCTTCAGCCGCTCTTGGATGCCCTTACCAGTTCCCATGGTAACGGGTTTGTGCCGCTGAAATTTCGCCAGTCAGCTGGTATTGTTGCTGGTTTTGCTGCATCTTCCTGCAACCATCGCTCAATCTCCCGTACAACCGCTGGGTCTGCCGGCTCTGCTTCAATGCTGGCTAACTCCTCCAACCACTGCTCCAACCCGCGGTCTTCCTCCACCGACAGGGTGAGCGCACGATCATCTTCGCAGCCTTCGTCATCTCTATTATCAGTTGTTATTGTCGCCGCTGCTACGTCGCACAACGCCTGCGCAGGTGGTTGTCGCCATGCTTCGGTGTTCTGCGTGGCTCCATTAAAAATACGCATCGTCATGGTGATGCGANTGGCTCCATTAAAAATACGCACCATAATGCTGATGCGACGAACGTATTCCACATAACCCTCACTTGGACGTTGGCAATCTTCCTCCGCGATGGTCATTTCGCCTCGGCGTGGCTCATCTTCACTGTCTGATGACACCTCGATCGGCGTGGGCGCTCTTGCTATTTCGCCTCGATACCACTTATCGTCGCTGTTGCTGGCGTCACTTGTTAATTTGGTTGGTGTGTTGCTACCAACCCTGTTGTCTGGACTGCTTGGCGTGTAGTCGCTGCAATAGTCTAATGCTCCAGCACCCCACATCACTCGCACCGTAGTCTGTACTTTCGCGCACGTATATTTCGGTGCTGGCCTGACTTGCGTTGTCTTCAACGCTTTCTCCTCTACCAATGCTTGTATGCTGCCTGATTTCCGCTTCGGTCAGACGGTGCAAACGCACTTTCAAAGTGCCGTCCTTCACGTCCATCGCCTTCAAAAGCTCACCATTTGCCCGTGCATCCATCGCTGCAGTCACTTTTTGAGTAGCGGGTCCTTTTGCGATGTCCTTTTATACTATACATTTCGGAAACAGTAGCCTTTGCGCGGCAAACTGTATATTTCCAATTTATTTGCATATTATTATTATTTGGTTTATATTAGTTTAGTTTGTTATTGTTTTGGCCATCTGTTGTGTCCCAATGTTGCCCACTCTCCCAAAAAGGGGGATTTTTGCAGGGACCGAAACGTCAATATCGGAATAGTGTTGCCAGTTTGAATATGATGTATCCGTTTTACGATATTAATTCTTATTATTATATTTGTTATTATTATTATATTTGTTGATATTATTGTTTATTAATGCTTTTTATGTATATTAGTAATTATATTGCCTATGTTATGTTTGAGTTTATATATGTTATGTTTATATTTTAGCTTTATTAATGCTATTCAAAATTTTTGTTTGTTTATTTCCATTGGCATGAATTATCTCCTTTTTTCCATAGTATTCTCGTGCTACAAACTCGTTCTTCTTCTTCTCATTCTCCTTCTTTCTTCTAAACTCCTCCTCTTCTTCTTTCCTTTAAGGTCCTTCTCCTTTTTTCTTTAAACTGCTTCTTCTTCTTCTTTCTTTTAAACTCCCTCTTCTTCAACCCTCTTTTCTCTTATATTTTCTCTTCTTATCTTCCCTTAGGGTCTCTTTTTCATGGCAATCGCTCCCCTATTTGGCAACTGCCGAGTTATCACATTTCTGTCTATGACCGAAATTTACCTATTGTTCGCCTTGCGTCGAATTAGGCTCAGGTGCATGCCGGGGGAGGATATTTCGTGACTCTGCCGCGTCGGCCTCTTCATCGCCGTAAAATGGCTTCAGCTCACTCAGATGTGCTGTTCTCCTCTTACCGTTGTGTACCTTGTATAATTCGACGATTACTGGCGAAACGAAGTTCATTAGTCGGTACGGTGCAAGTTTGGCCGCGAAGTTTTCCGTCGCCTTCGATAGGTGGTGCTCCTTCACTCTACCACACTCGGTCACCTACCACTGGTCGCCATTTCCTCCTGCGCGCTTGCTCGACCGACGCTGTCTGCTGATTTCGCCTTACCATCTTAAATATCTCTCGCATTTTCGTTGCCTTCGCCTCTGGTGTCGTCGTCGTTTGGCCTGTACCGAAAGTTTGTTCGTCGTAGAGGGCTTTTGGTACTCGCGGCTCGCGTCCTTGNCACTAAGAAGGCAGGACTGTAGCCGGTAGCTTCGAAAACACTGGTGTTAAGTGCTAGTGTAATTTCGGGTAGTAAGTCGTCCCAATTTCGTTGTTCTTTTCCGGTAAACTGTGCCAGCATTCTCTTAATGTTGCTTATGTTTTATAAACTGGAAAACTCAAATCGTAATTATAGTGTTGAATGGAGTTTTCTTAAATGTAAGTTTAAAATAAAAAAAGTCTATTGTAAGATTATATTTTTACGAAAAACATAAATTTTGTGAATTTATCAAGCCAAATTCTAAATTTCCGAATATATTTAAGTCAGACCCCAATGCCTGCCAGCGCATCCGCCCAGACAGTCCATTAAGCACACCCAAGTTTGAGTGATCTACAAGTTACAAGCGTTTTCAGCATTCAACAGTTCATTATCATGTACGGTGTAATATAACAAATTATACACTGAACTATGAACTATGAACTATCTGTACTAGTATCTATAATAATAGGCAATAATAGGCAATAATTTGCAATGTTTTTACACTTTTGCAATTAGTTTCGGGCACTATTACACAGTCATGACTTGTGCCACTCTGCTATAGTACGGTTGTTGCTCCCTTTCATACGACAGTAATTTTGTATACAACTCTGAATCGACAAAATGCATGCTCCTTCTCATTTTCAACCCTGATCAGATTTTATCCCCGAGGAGTACTCAAAAAGGTTTATTCCTGTATATACTGTGGTCTTCAGTGTTTAAATAATCAAAGAATTCTATACATTTCATTTTAAAATTNTATAGTACGGTTGTTGCTCCCTTTCATACGACAGTAATTTTGTATACAACTCTGAATCGACAAAATGCATGCTCCTTCTCATTTTCAACCCTGATCAGATTTTATCCCCGAGGAGTACTCAAAAAGGTTTATTCCTGTATATACTGTGGTCTTCAGTGTTTAAATAATCAAAGAATTCTATACATTTCATTTTAAAATTACTTTTAATGTGAAGTTCACTTTAAAAAATTTTAATTAGAAGCCGGTTTCGCTCTTTGCGCCAGGAAGCAAATTTTATACTTGAGATCCTCTCAGTAGCTTCGTTTATGTGGTATTGAAAAAAAAATACATATTTTTTCAAACTGTGGAAAAATACCACTATTTAAAGACTTCATCTATAATCGTTCATTTTTTCAACTACGCAAAAACTTTGAAAGACTAAGAATTCGCTAAAAAGAGTATCTAACTCTATGTCTTGTATGCAAACCTCTTACAATGTCAGCAAATTGTGAAAAAAGAATTGTAAGTTATACAATTTTTTGTTATTAAACTGAAAGTTATTTTCGAGGTAACTAGCAACACTCGACTTCTTTTTAAATAATTTAAGCTCCATCATATTATCGCAACTGGTACGTAGCGACCCGGCGATATGCCCATAAAACGATTAATCTTTTCGTTGTATTAATTTCTTGGGCATATCAAACATTATCGGAACCATGTCAACTATAATTAAATTATATTCTTCTTACTTTTTACAGTACAGTTTAAGGAAGTTCCATCGTTATATAAAAAGCTTAAGAAAATCCTAAAGTATTTTGTTTGAAATGAAAAATCAGTACAAATCAGTACAAATTTTGAAAAATCAGGATATTAGCGTACTGATTGAAGAAATGAATAAAATCAGTACAAGAGTTGAAAAAGCAGTACTGTACTGATAAAATCAGTACGTCTGGCAACGTAACGTAACGATTATTCAATCAACTACATTAAAATGTCATATATATATATAATGGCTGGAGACTCTCATCAGGAAAAGCTAGTTCGTCTCCAAAAATACCTGCGTGGGAAGGCTAGGAAAGTCGAGCGCAATCTGCTAGTGTTACCGAGCATGGTACCGGACATTATAACTGAGAATGTACTTTAGGCGACCCGAGCAAATACTTAGACAGCTTATTGACAGGGCGCGTCAATTACCGTCGCCGAAAGGCAAGCTTGATATGCTCATCGACTTTGCATTTGCGATCAAGAAGTAGTAGCAACAATCCATGCAAGCGAACTAAGCGGTAACCTTAACAGCCCAATATTATTGCAAGAATTCTTTGAGAAGCTCTCCCAAGAGTCAAAACTTAACTGGGCAATTTATTCAACTGCCATCAGTGACCCTAACTTGGAAGTTTTTCTGCCTGGCTGTCCTCCTTGGCTGAAGCAGCCTGCCGTGTTACGAATCCGGCCGCTCTCTCTGAGAAACATAATAAACGCGAAGCTCAATCGCATACTCATAAATCTGATGCCGTTGTAAAACAAAAAGAGGGATCCAAATCGATCTCCAGATGCACAGTATGCAGTTTGCCACACAAAGTGTCTCAGTGCGAGCAATTTAAAGCACTCACTACGAATGAGAGATGGGACTTTGTTAAAAGAAAAAATCTATGCCGCCAGTGTTTGGGAACACACCCTCGTCGTTGCTGAAGTACCAAGTTATGTGGTGTGAATGGTTGCACAATTCGCCACCACGTACTGCTGCATAACCCAGATATCAACAACAACGGCGTGGTTTCAACGATGCTGAATAATCATCGCTCGAGTTCCAACAACGACACCACATATTTTCGCATACTTCCGGTAGTTTTGTACGGTAGAAATAAAACAATATCTACATACGCATTTATAGACGATGGACTTACGTTAACTTTTGTGGATCAAAGGCTTGCAGATGAATTTGGTGAGACTGGCGTTCCTGATCTTTTGTGCATTCACTGGACTGGGGATATAAACCGATACGAGGCTGATTCGCAAAGACTCGACCTACGAGTTTCACGTAGTATGCAAGGCGCGAAAATATATCCACTTCGCGGCGTTTACGCGGTCAGTAGATTAAATATGTCCTCAGAATCATTAATTTCTGATCAATTGAAAAGAAAATTTGACCACTAAAGAGGCGTTCCCTTGCCAAACTTTAGCGACATAGTTCCTAAGCTAATTATTGGTGTAAATAATCCCAATTTGATAATGGCTCTGAAGATACGTGAAGGTGGATGGCAAGATCTTGTAGCAGTTAAGACCAGACTAGGTTGGAAAACTTTTGGTGGCTGTACTAAGCAGAAGAGAGGTAGAGGATTAAATTTACACAAATGCGACTGTAGAAGCGATAACGACTGGCATGAACGCGTAAAGTCTTTCGTGATCAACGAAAATATTGACATTTCGGCGCCAAGGTAAATCCGATTTCAATTGAAGATCAACGAGCCGTAGAAATTTTGCTTAGTTGCGAGTTGCGTGAGGGTCGGTACGTAGCGAGCTTACTGTGGTAAAATGACGATATAAAATTGTCAGACAGCTTGCTCACAGCTCTTCGTCGCTTTAAGTGTCTAGAACGTAAGTTCTATGCTGACCCGGAACTACGGCGCAATATACAGCAACAAACTGAAACCTTAGTAAAAAAAAATTCCGCAACCAAGTTGCCAGACGAAGCTATTAATGACCGTGGTGATAAAATTTGGTATTTGCCGGTTTTTATCGTCCGCAACCCACACAAGGCAAATAAGATTCGACTTGTGTGGGATGCAGCCACGAAATCTGTAGATGTCTCGCTAAATAGTTTCTTACTGAAAGGGTCAGATATGTTAACTCCACTTGTAAAAATGTTGTTCAACTTTCGCATTAGTGAAATAGCAATTCGCAGAGATATCGAAGAAATGTTTCACCGCATTGAAATACGGAACCCAGACTCAGCGTTTTCTCTGGCGTAACAGTAACGATTAATCTATAAACGTTTACAAACTCAACGTATTAAGTTTTGGCGCTTCTTGCTCCCCATGCATAGCGCATTACGTGCGAAACCTGAATGCATCGATTCACGCTGCTCAAAATTATCAGGCAGCTTATGCAATAACAGGTCATCATAGCGTCGACGATTTTATTGATTCGACACAAGCCATCGACGAAGCTATTAAATTGGCGAAAAACGTTCGGGACGTTCATTCTCAAGGTAGATTCAACATGCGCAACTGCTCCAGCAATTCACAAGAAGTTGTAGCAGCACTTCATGGAGATGGAGAGACGACAACTAAATCATTTGACTGCAGTACAGACATAATAAACTTCGAAAAAATCCTTGGGATGTACTGGGAGCCAAAAGCTGACACTTTCAGCTACGTGCTCAAGTTTGTTCGGCTTAAGCGCAATGTATTCACTAACGGAGTTGTGCCTACAAAGAGGGAAGTATTACAAGTACTTATGTCAGTTTTCGACCCACTAGGTCTGGTAGCTTGCTTAACCTCATATCTAAAGATTCTTATTCAGGACATCTGGCGAAGTGGACTAGATTGGGATCAGCCGTTGACTTATGTACTTTCATTAAAATGGCAAACTTGGGTTGAGTATATCCCTGTAATTACTAGTGTATCGGTACCCCGTTGCTACTCTCCTCTCCTTTATAAAGACGGCTGTAAAATGCAACTGCATACCTTCGTCGACGCAAGTGAAAATGCGTACGCTGTCGTATAGTATTTTCGCAACGAAGCTGGTGGTCACATTTCCAATAGGCTGGTAGCCTCCAAAGCAAAAGTTGCACCATTACGCCCGCTCTCAATACCACGAATGGAATTACAGGCAGCGGTAATCGGTGCACGCTTAACGAACATGATCGAGAAAGCACATACCTTACGTTTTGAGAAGCGCTGTATTTGGAGCGACTCAAAAACAGTTCTAAAGTGTCTTTATGGTGATCCGCGTAAATTTCAGCAATTTGTAATATTTCGTATAGCCGAAATCCAAGAAACAACTGCTATCGGTGAATGGCGCTGGATACCAACAAAAGTGTACGTCGCTGATATCGCTACAAAAACGAAGCCGGGTATTGAGGTTGCTCATCAGTGCATAAATGGCCTCGCCTTCCTTTCCCTACTGGTTAAGAAGTGGCCGGAAGAAGACCTAGGTACGGCCAACACAAGCTAACTTCGAATAAGCTTCTACTTCATAACGTGCGAAAGTTGTTTGTTTCTAAGATAATCACAATGGAGCATTTTGAGGACTGGTCGTTGCTTAAAAGGGGCAAACCTGTATGCAAAGCAGGTCCGCTGCGAAAGCTTCAAGTGTATATGGATGATGAAGATGTCATTCGCGTTAAAAACAGAGCGACATATTTACAGTTTTGCGGCCAGCCTCAACGGGATTTCATCGTTTTGCCACCATAACATCGAGTAACCTATCTTATAGTAGAGCACTATCATCAACGCTTTTACCACATACAGCACGAGACAGCCCTGAAACGAACATTCGTTTTTTATATCAAAACTGCGATCAATATTTAAAGCTGTAAGCCGCAATTGTCAAGTATATAATATAATGCTGTGCCACAAGCCCCACAGATGGCGCACCTACCCGGCTTGCTGCATTTGCTCGCCCTTTTACGTATGTTGGAATCGATTATTTCGGATCGATATTTGTCATTGAAAACCGCAAGACGAAGAAGAGGTGGGGAGTAATGCTGACATGCCTGGCAATAAGGGCCGTACACATAGAAATAGCCCATCCGCTCAGTACTGACTCCTGTCTGATGTGCTTGCGAAATTTAATTACTCGCCGAGGCTTCCCTGCAGAAATTTATAGCGATAGCGGCACGAATTTTCGCGTGGCTGAGAGCTTTTTAAAAGAGGAGTTGCTTAAACTTAACGCTTCAATCGTAGAACGTGAACTTGCTCATAAAGGTATCGTCTGGAAGTTTAATCCACCAGCTGCGCTACACATGCGTGGACTCCGGGAACACCTAATAAGGACAACAAAGGCAGTGCTGTACAAAATTTCGCCGTCGCAGAGATTCACTGATGAAAGTTTGCGGTCGGATTTACTTGAGGTGGAGATGATAAGTATCTCTCGGCCGCTGACATATTTGTGGCTCGATTACGAGGACCGATTACTCTCAACCATGTTTTGTTGGGTAGTTCAAATTGAACCAAGCCATTTGGTAAACCAGAAGAAAATGACTTAGTTGAATCTACGTCAAAGTGAGACTTTTGAAAATTTGTTCTAGCGACGATGGGTGCGTGAAATGATACCATCACTTACGCGTCGTAGTAAATGGTTTACAAAAGTGAAAGCTTCGGCGACATCGTATAGTCGACGAGAATGCAGAGAGAAACACTTGGCTAAAAGGTGTAGTCGTCGAAACAACGCTGGCAAAAGATGGACAAGTAAGGCGCGCTAAAGTCAAAACGAGGCAAGGAGTTTTAGAGCGACCAGTGGCAAAGCTTGCAGTGCTCGACATCGCCAAAAACAAGGAAAGCTCCGAAGATTCGTCCGCTTACCGGGGGGAAGTTGTAACCGATTTGAACAACACTTAAAAAAGTATCAAAAGGTGCATCCCTGAGCTGATCGTCGATTTTCTTTTTATCTACTTTCTTTAGCTTTATTCGTTCATTTAATTTTTTCTGTGCATGAGTTTTAGTATCACGCATATGCAATATTAAAATATAAGAAATTAAAAAGGAAACTAAGGTAAATTAGAACTGAATTATTATTAAAATCTTCAATTTAATTTGTAAAAAATGTAAAATAATAAAACAAAATCCATTGTAGGTTTTAAAAGCATCACGCAAATAAAGCGCGGCTCTTAAAACTTAGTAACTAATTATTTTAAGTTCACAACACTAATATTTTTAAGCGTTTTGGCCAATAACTCATATTTACACTTAATAGAGCGTATTAGCCGTGGTGCTCGCGCGATGCTTGCCATGCGCAACTCATAGGCTTGGCAGACGATCTTCGTTGTATAGTATTGGCGGCAGACTGTTATTTTTCTCTTTAGTACTATAATAAAATTATAGTTTAAAAAACTAAAACCTCCCTATTATAAATGCCATTCGTACTGTCATCAGGTATGCAACTTGGGAGTAGAAATCGCTGCATATTTAGGCGCATCAATATTACATAGTTACATCCCGAGTTAATAAAAGGAAGGTAATAATAAAAAGAAGCATTTTTATTGATTCCATCTCTGCGGAAATAAATTTTTTTTATATTTTTTTGTGATTTTTGCCTTAGACGATATTTTTTAAGCTTATTATATCGATGGCTGAGTGGAAGATCGAACTACCTCGGCAGCCAGTTCAAAAACGCTCTATCGCAAAAAACTTTTCAAGAACGCCCTATTTCAGAATTTAATTGAAAAACACCCTATCTCAAAATTCGGTTCAAAAATGCCTTATCTCACTTCAAAATGTATTGAAAATATGCTGATATAGGGCGTTTTTGAATCGGCAGCTGAAATAGGGCGTTTTTGAAATGAATTCTGAAATAGGGCGTTCTTGAAAAGTTTTTAGAGATAGAATGTTTTCGAACTGGCTGCCGAGATAGGTCGATCTTACACTCAGCCATCGATATGTCAAATGATACGTACAATAAGTTTCGCGTATGCGGCTATGCATTTTTTTTTCTTTTTTTTTGCTATAATTGTAGATGCCACGGAGATGCGGTGGCAGACGTTCAAATTGGTATTCTACGCTACACGCATAACTAATAGTCGAATCTTTGAGTCTGTCGGACTAATAAATGAATAAAAAAAATTCTGCTATAAGTACATCCTTTTACTAAAATAAATTTTTTCAGTTTCTTGGTACCCTTTATAAGTGAATTACCCAAGTAACAACAACACCAACAGAAATATTAAAGATTTTTTTTTCTGAAAATTGCCTTTATTTTACGAAAAAAAAAGTAAAAAAAAATCTAAGTTCGGGCGGAGCCAAACATTAAATACCGGCGCAAGTATTCGATACAGTTTTTTCCACCTTTCCGAAAACTATTGCTATATGGTACATGGTTTTACCGCAATTTTAAACATTTTCGATAGAATGTTCAGTCAGACATAATGAGATAAACTTATATAGTTATATGTGGACGGCATCACGCCCATTTTCCAAAATTGCATAATAATATTTCATTTCAAGGGATTGTTATCAGTATAAATTTTGAGTAAATTCTTCTTCTTCTTATTTGGCGCTGTAACCGCCTAAGCGATTTTGGCGGAGTCCAAAACAGCACGCCAGTCATTTCTCTTCTGTGCTAACTGACGCCAATTGAAAATGCAAAGTGAAGCCAAGTCCTTCTCCACCTGGTCTTTCCAACGCAGAGGAGTCCTTCCTCTTCCTCTGTTACCAGCATCGCGGCCCGCGTTGAATATTTTCAGAGCAGGAGCGTTTCTGTCCATCCGAACGACATGGCCAAGCCAGCGGAGCCGCTGAATTTTAATTCGCTGCACTATGTCTATATCGTTGTAAAGCTCATACAGCTCATCGTTAAATCGTC
>NW_016157589.1:24546-42888 GCF_001687245.7 Rhagoletis zephyria | reverse complement strand
GGTTTTAACGTGGCGGGACCCAAACCCAGCGCACGCGAAGTTTTACGCCTTCTCACTTTAGCTCGCTCCCAAACGGGTGTTTGGTTGCTACCCAGAGGATACGTGGATATAAATATCCGGACGTTGTGAGCTGCGATTTGAACCGTACGCAAAAGAATCGCTTCTGGCCACTCCCAGGTGAATGGCAGTCAAAAGTTTTCCACTTCTGCGCACGGAACCATCCTCCGAGTAAATTAGCTTGCTTAAATTTCGAAATATCGAAGTTTCAAGCATTTCTGAAATTTACGGTTATATGAAAAGTGGACGTAATTTTAGTCCGATTTCACTAATTTTCAACGTTTTGCTTTTATGTGGAAACGCCCATTTTCCAATATTGTATAATTAACGTATGTTTTGCTAAAGAATTATTGCAAACATCAATTTTGAATAAATAGGTCAGTATTTACCGTTTTATCGAAAATTTCGTATCACCGTTATATGGAATGTGGGCGTGGTTATTGTCCGATTTTAAAAATTTTCAGCCGTTTCTTATGTCATACCACGGCCAACAACTGTGCCAAGTTTGGGAGAAATTGGAATAGCGGTTACTAAGATATGTATACACATGTAATCATAAGTGACGAAGCTACGCCCATTTTCCAAAAATTTATAAAATTCTTATTTTCCGTCTAAAAGTCATTGTCAATATCAATTTTGAGTGAAAAAGCATATGTAGCTGGGTAAGGCTTCCTCAAGTGGGCACCGAATTTACCAACATGCATATTTTTCAATGTTTTATTATTTTTTCGCAGGCATGTGAAATTCGAGCATGAGAAATAAAAGTGGAACGATTGAAACGTGCGTTTCTTTCTTGCGCAAGAAGTCAACACGGATTGGGCGCGATTAGGGACACGAATTTCGATACGATACGATACCATATCGATACTTTTGGCATTCGATACCGATATTTTCTACTCGATAGTTTTAAAACGATATTTTCTGGAATCGAGTACTAAAACCCTAGTATCGCATCGAATGTCATAAACTCACATTACAAGAATAATGTTATTAACAACTCAACCCAATATTACCGGCGAGAGTTTTTCTACGCACGCACGCAAGTTTTTCTCATTTGATAAACCGAAATCAATTTGCGTGCGTGATTGCTCAGAGTTGCATTTCTGTCAAATTTAAAAAAAGTTTGCTGAGAAAAATTTGAATCCAAAATTGGCGCCAAAATGCCAATTGAGCATAAACCTCAAATCGAAATGTCACGCAAGACAAATCTTGGAATTTGAGTTAGCTTTTTACGCACGCATATTAAGTTGGCCTGTAACAATTCTTCCCGATATAAATTGGGCTTTAAAGAGCAGAAATCTGAGCTATAGTTAGAATTGCATGCGGTGGGATTTGAACCCGCGGCCTTGGTGTTTTAAGTCAACACCTCAATTTCTACGTTTTGAAATAACTTCTCCTCCGATTTGTCGCGTGCGCCTTAATGTTGTGGCACAAAGGAGGTTCCTTCAGTTTTATGTCGACTCTGAACGGCGATTGTAGTTTATGGCAAGCTGTTTTTCCTTTTCAAGGCTTGCGCACTTTTAACCACTGCACCACAACGGCGTAAATGCGAGACCTATATTCAGACAAAATTTTTTGGTTTTTGGTATCGATATCTAGAATATCGAGGCTTTTTATTCCGATATTAATGGGTACCCGATATTTTTAAAGCGATGCTTTAAATGAGTACCATATCGATACTTTCGGTTCGATATCCCTAGGCGCGATCCAGCCACGCGAGTCGGGCCCGCACGCTGGCAATTAAAAATTCATTCCGATCAAACTATATCGAAATGCACGCATTTTTTTCATAGATAAATGCAGAAATGTTTATTACATAAGTTATTGTTAAGAATTTTCCTCCATGAAGTGCAGAAATTGCTTAAAAGTTCAATTTTTCATAAAAAAATTATTGAAAAGCAAAAAAAATATTTTTGTAACGCAAATAATTTCATTGTATAAATTAATGTTTCTTAAATCTTAAAATTAAAATGTCCAAAACAGTGCAAAAATTTTCAATTGTTGATTAAAAAAAAACTATTGGAATTTTGCAACAAAAATTACACAGTGTACTGTTCGACTACAAAACTCGGCGCTGCCTGAATATCATTGAAAAATATTAATGTTGGTAAATTCGGTACCCACTGGAGGAACCCTTACTCAGCTACAAAAATATAGCAGTTTTCGTGTTTCTGAAAACCACCGTTATATGGGAGGTAGGCGTGGTTATTGTACGATTTTTCTTATTCTCAATACCATCCGTCGTACGCCGAGAAGAAGGACACATACAAAGTTTTGTTAAGATGTCTCAATTTTTACTGAGTTATCGTGTGCACAGACGGACAGACGGACGGACAAACAGTTACCGCTTAATCGATTTCTTTTTTCATTCTGATCATTTATGTATACATTTATCTATATCTATCTCGATTAGTTTTGGCTGTTACAAACTGCCGTTATGTGAACAAAGTTATAATACCCTTGTGCACAAGTGCGTTTGGGTAGAAAAATTGAAATATCAGTCTTAGAAAAATCAGCAAAATGGATTTTATTACTAAACTAACTAAACATTAATCTCCAACTTACCGAATAGTGTAAAACAGGAACACAGGAATATCCACTTGACTCCAATAGCGGCAACTGCGCTTGTTAACATACTACTTTCACTGCTGTATGTGAAATGGTTGAATACTTTTGTTTTCGTCATTCGTATTGGCATAACGATTCGTTTCCTTTTTTGTACATAAGTATTTTCTAAAACTTATAGTACACAAAGATCGTATTCAATAAAAATTCAACAATTACTGTTTTGCTGCTTTTGCTTGTTTGACTGCTGTCACGTTTTCACCCATACACACAGGTTCTTCTTTCAATTTGCGTTACATTAAAATTGCTTTATATTTTCGATTGAAATTCTAGATAAAACAAATACTTGTGTTAAATATATTATGAAGGTACATATATATTGATTATCTACCTTCTAAACTTACTATGAACATATGTACATACATAGGTTTCATTGTATTGTATGCAGGCAAAATTCTGTAAAATATTTCATTCTTTATTTTGTTTACGCTAAAGCTGGTGCATATTCTACATTGGATTGGTTTATTTTATTGGCATATAATTTTGAAGCACACTATTTCTCATTGCAAGTTTTTTCGTCATCGCTTAATGTTGGTTGTTCTTGCAAATATGTAATTGCATTTGTATACAAACTTATTCCCTTATCTTTGGTTTAGCAGTACCCAATATTTTTACTGAAGCGAAGTCCATTTTTTATCACTGAATACATTTTTTCTGAAAAAGACAAATAAAATATTTTGAATTACTGAAGGAAGATTAACCTTAAGGAAGATTTTGCATAGTCTTAAGTATTGACAAAATTTAAAAGCTTTCATAAGGCCATACCAAGGGCGCATCCAGGATCTAATATAGTGTGGGTGGGAAGAGGGGAATGTTAATATACCAATAAATAAATTATAAATTTTTTTTTCAATCATTTTTGTGCTGGTAACAGACGCCTTGATTTCCCGATTCTTGCGTTCCCGTTCGCGCACTCTGGGCACTGTGAGCAGGCACCCTGAAATTGTGCATATGGAAACAGTGCAGACGAAATAATGCATATGAGAAAAACCAAAATAATGCATACGAAAAAAAACGAAATAATGCATATATGCACATTTTCGGTTGAAACCCGAAATAATGCATATGAAAAAAGCCGAAATAATACATATATGCAAAGTTTCGGTTGATAACCTCAATAATGCATATGAGAAAAAACCGAAATTATCCATATGCACACTTTCGTTTGAAAACCGAAATAATGCATATGAAAAAAACGAAGTAATGCATACACGCGCAGTTTCGACTCAAAATCGAAGTAATGCATATGAGAAAAAATCGAAATTATGAATATGCACATTTTCGTTTGAAAACCGAAATAATGCTTATGTGAAAAACGAAGTAATGCATACATGCACAGTTTCGGTTGAAAAAAACGAAGTAATGCATACATGCACACTTTCGGTTCAAAACCGAAATAATGCATATGGAAAAAACGCAGTAATGCATACATGCACCTTTTCGGTTCAAAAACGAAATAATGCATACATGCACAGCTTCGGTTGAAAACCGAAATACAGTAAAACCCGCTTAAGTACCTCACGAAAAATGTCAGCTTTTTGAGGTTTTTAGGCGGGTTGGGTACTTAAAACATAAGCGAACATAATTTGTGATGTATGACACATTCTCAGTTTCCATATGCGCAATTCCGGTGCCCCCTGAGAGCAATCCATGTGCGAGTTGCTGTAACCAACTGGTGTGAAGCCCTGCAGGCGGATTCCAATATTTGCTATTGCTAGCTTTGATCGCCAAAAACCTCCAAAATAATAGCAGACGCCCCTAACAACACGCAACAACTAGTTAATTGCCCGCCACACTGGCAGATATGGCTGATCACGCATTGCATGTGTTACTCTTCCATGTTGTATACTTGCAGGCCCTACTGCTTTTCATTTAGAGAATTTTAGCGACGAAAATTTAGCGTAGCGATTGTCAGAATTCCACTGCTGGTTCACGGCAGAAAGAAAGTAGGCTTCGGTGGGGCCACTACGTCTGAATTCTGCGACATCTTTTCGAAAGAAGGTGAGGGTCTTTGAACAAGCAACTCGCTATATAAACGCGTATTCAAATAAAAAAATTAAGTTTTTGAAAGTTTACAAATTTGTTGACTTCTATACTCATATATGTAGTTTCCGCTCAATAAAACACTTAGTTTGTGTTTAATATTAATTATAAATTATTATTCATGAATTGTTTAAAATCTGTACAACGCCGGTGCACTTAAAGGTAGCTACGGTCTGTTCGGTCGCGCGGTTCAAAACTTATGCCGTCAGTTCGTTTTAATTCCTTTGTCCTCGTGCGTTTCGTCTATTTCGTCAACAGTCTTCGTTCAGTCAGTAGGGTTGCCAGGTGGTGTTCCCACATTCGGCCTTCCTGGCTTATCGTTCGGCTCGAACGATGGGTTCCACCCCTTCATGTATTCTACGACGGAGGTTGTGCGCCGAGGTCCCTCACATTCGCCTACCTTCTCAACTTCATACCGATCATGGGCCAATATTTTCGAGATCTTGTACGGACCAAAATATTTTGGTCTCAACCTTAGCCCGCTACCATATTGGGTGCGTCTAATTGCTACCAGGTCATTGAGTCGATACTTAGTGGACTCTTTCCTCTTTGCATAAAAATTGCGCTTGTTCTCCTTCTGTATCAACGCGATGTTTTTTTTAGCTTGTTGGCGTGTCAATTCGCGTTCTGCGTCTAAATCGTCTACAGCCACGTTTTCTACTAACTCATGAAACTCTGGTAACCCCGTGACTCTCACGTCAACCCCTGTCAAAACCCTAAAGGGTGAATACCTGGTACTACGCGTTGGTGTGCTATTGATAACCTGCTGTACCTTATCTACATGCCTATACCAATTCCCAGGTGCCTCACGACATAACTTTGAAACCATAGGGACGACTATTCGGTGCATCCGCTCCACTTGTCCATTGCCCCGCGGAACACCCGTCGCAATCAATAAGTGTTCTCTGCCCTCTTTCTCACAGTACCCTTTGAAGAGATTACCCGTGAACGCAGCACCCCTGTCTGTGATAATGCGCCTAGGGTTTCCAAAAGTAGCTGATTGTTTTGAGAGACGATAAATAACTTCCTCAACTCCAGTATTTTTTGTTGGGTACAACCAAACGAATTTAGAACAAGTAATTTTTAGCAAAAAAATCGACTTCAACTCTCATATAAAAATAAAAATATATATATATATCTCATGATCCACTGATCGGATCTTAACCAGATTAGTATGGGACAACTGAGACACTACCTTTCCGATGCAAAAATCGGAAATCGGTTGACGTGATCCAAAGTTATGCGGTAACATACATAAAAAAAATAAATAAAAAAATATTACGACGAACTGATAACCTCCTCCTTTTTTGGAAGTCAGTTAAAAAGCATCCACCACCCACCATATAGTTGTATGCCTTCTTCGTTTGTTACATTTGTCCTACGTGATCAATATGAAGGGTGCTTAATGGCCTATCTTCTTTGTCTATAGGGTTCAGAAACCCTTCCTTCCTACCTGCTTTAGCATCTGTTACAATGCATTCGACACAACTTCTTACGATTTTTCCCACTTTCGAATTCAGCTGTGGGATGAAAAAGGTCTTTTCAACGGCTTCTTGGGTCTTCTTTACCGAGAAGTGTCCCTGCAGTGAAGGCCCTTTTACAGGATCCTTGTACAAAAACCCATGTTTCACGTTATAATTTTCGTACGTATCCTTTTCTAAAACCTTACAAACTGCCCAAATCCAATCGTCCTGCAGTTGTGCCTGCTTCAACCGATGAATCAGCGAATCCTCTAACACGATCATTTTCGATCCACTTCGGTGTTCTATTTCATAATCGAAATCTTGAAACAGCACTGCCCAGCGAAACACTCTTAACGGAATATCTCTCTTCCGCATTGTCATTGCAAACGCGTTGCAGTCTGTCACAATCTTGAATCGTATCCCCAACAAATACACCCTCGACTTCTTCAGTGCCTCAACTATGGCTAACACCTCTAATTCGTACGAGTGGTACTTTTCTTCTGCTGGCTTAGTCTTGCGACCCATAAACTGAATGGGGTGAAAATGTTGGTCCTCGCTATACTTTTGCATGAGTACGGCTCCATAGCCGTGCATTGATGCATCCGTGTGTACTTTAGTTATAGCCTTTGGGTTGTACAACCTCAAAACTAGGAGCGCTAACCAATGCACCTATTAACTGCTGAAAGGCCACCTGCTGTTCTTCCTTAAAAACAAACTTTGCATCTTTGCGCAAGAGGTCAGCCAGTGGTTTGGCGATCACTGCCTATCCCTCAAACAACCGACGAAAATACGAAGTAAGACCAAAAAATCTCTGTACCGCTTTTTTGTCGGATGGTTTTGTAAAATTCTTGACCGCCTGAGTCTTTGCTTCTAGTATTGTTCTCCAAAACATAACCTAGAAACTCATCTTTGGTTTTCAGGAATTGGCATGTTTTCCATGTAATACGAAGATTATACTCGGCCGCTCTACCTAAAACAACTTTCAACTTCTCTAGACCCTGATCTACATCCATGGAAGGAATTATGAGATCATCCATATAAGTCACTACAATGCCACTCGCCACTAAGTCCCTAAATACTGCGAAGATGTACCGCGTAAATACCGCTGGAGAATTGCAAATACCGAAAGGAACGTACTTGAATTCGTACTGGCTTTGGTGGGTCACGAAGGAAGAGTATTTCCTCGAACTTGCCTCAATAGGTACATGGAAAAATCCGTTCTTTAAATCTAGATTAGTAAATACCCGCGCACCTTTCACCCTCTCGATAGCGTCATCCATGAGTGGCATCGGAAAGTTGTCCCTCATAATCCTCTCGTTAAGTCATCTATAGTCGCAGCAAAGCCTCTTGCTACCATCCTTCTTTGCTACGAGGACAATTGGCGACGCATATTCAGAAGAACTAGGTTGAATGATACCATCTTCTAACCATTCCTCGATCTGTCTATCAACTATGCACCTATCCGAATAAGACATGCGCCTTGGACCTTGGTATACTGGAGTATCATCAGTCACGCAAATCTTCATGGTAACTGGAGAGTCGTATTGTTTGGAAGGTGAATAAAGTTCAACAATTGTCTTTACCTCATTTCTGTGCATCTGCGTACAATGTGACAAATCTACTTCAAATTTATCTCCTGATACAGGCTCCGCTGCCAAACATAAATCTTTAAATTCCTCAACAAGCTCTATTTTAGTTTCGTACCCCTGATATTCGTCACTCGAACGGGATTTGTCTACGCCCTTGCTCTTCAATTCCACCTTATCTTCCGTCACAACCAAATCTACCTGCTTTTAAACATTGTTACCGATGATTGCCTGATAAATAATGTCACGACCACGCACAACATGGAAAGTAATGTCTAACTTGATGCCATCCCCTTGCATCTTAATTACAAAACTACCCATCGTATTCAAAATACTGTGGCCTATGCCTTTTAACTGATGTCTATCCTTAGACAGTTCAATCTCTCCTAGCATCATCAATACATCGTAACGCATAAGACACAAATTACAACCCGTGTCTAACAACGATGAAAAAGTAAAATGGTTAATACACAAGTCTTTAAATATTACGCAGCCAATGGACGATCTTCGTATCGCCTCCATCGTATTTACCCTACCACCTTCTTTTCACTGTGCTTTCTTTTTAGGACATTCAGAAATTTTATGTCCAGGCTGATTACACCCAAAACATGTTGCTTGTCGTAGCCGCTGACATTTATTGGCCAAATGACCTACCTCATTACAGCGATAGCAATGCTTACCTTCCGTACCCTGAACTTTAACGACACTCTTATTTGCATCTTCTCGTTTGACCTGTGATGGCATTATATAAGGTTGGCGCCCCGAACGCACCTTATCGTAAACGAGAATTTGTTTTTTCAAGGCTTGATACAAGTTTGCCTTGTTCGCCCTCGAGTCAGGGATTCCATCCACGAAATATTCAATGAGACTCTTGTCGTCCAAATCGATTGGCCATAAGACTATAGAGATACTCTCGATAATATTCATTAGGACGCTTTTTACGATTTCTAAGCTCACGATGCACCTCGATAGATGCCGCAACGACCCCCTCTTCGGAGCTTGCTTCAATGTAACCCAACGAGTTATACCGCGTTGACTCCGGATAAACATTTTCGTGGCACCCTTTAATAGCTGTTTCCCATAAATAAACATTTGTAAATCGCCCCATTTTACAGCCGTGGCATTTGCTTCAAAATGATCCAGCCATTCTTCCACCGTGGGTTGCCCAGTACCACTAAATGTTGACAGAGATTTCTCAATATCGCGCAATGTAAAAACTGGGCGCCCAACCTTCACCACCCGTGACACATAACTTTGAGCTGATACGCTTTCAGCGCCGGAACCATCGTCTTCGCCTACAGTAAGACCGAAGTGGTCACACAGTCTGTCCTGTAGAGTAGCTTTTCGTCCACTGGTATAGCTTCCCAACTCTATTAGTTTCGCCTTTAACTCGTTAAAAGTAAATGCAAAAATTTTGTTTCTGTCCATGTCGAATAAGTTAATAATACTTTCTTTTTACTAAAATGTAACTTTAAATACTTCAATTATCAAAATTTGGCCAAGCGAGGCTTTAGAATGGCTCGTTACCTTTCTCCTTTAATTAAAATTATAAAAAAAAGCATAAAAATATATATGGATTCTAAAATAATTACATATGTGAATACTTTTCTCAACTTCTATAAGTTTTCTCGTTTGTTTAACAAATTATTTTCGTTATTTTCGAACTCAAAACAAGATCAAGTAGCAATATTTTTGTATTATACTGAATTTTTTTCTATTTACAACCAAAATACAAAATTCAAATTAGTCTCATTCAGTTTCTTTTATCTACTTTTACTCGTATTTACTTTAACAATTTTCCAATTAGAATTTCTCGAAAATCTTCTCTCTTTATATAATTAAACTCATACCTGTAATCATATTACATTTATTCTTATTCTGCTCTCAATTGTGCTTCGCACTGCTACTTGCTGTATGTTTGTTTCACCTCGTTTCTGCTGCTTGCAATTTACCACCGCGTCTTCTCTGCTTTGCTCGCTGCAATGCGTTCGCTCTACGCTCACCAACTTCCGACACTATCGCCGCTGCTTTGCTTTTGTCTCAACGGATCACTCGCTGCTTTATAGCTTTACACTTCTTTCTTGCGTGTTTATCATGCTGTTTCTGCTTCACCTTAGTTTGTTTGAACTACTGACTCGCTAGTAACTCTGCTTCTCATTAGGTAGAGTCTGCGCACGAGCCGTATAGTATGTTCTTTGTTGCGCGCACAACTTCGTAGCTGCGCTGCTGCTGTTCTCAACGCTTCTGCTTCGACGTTTTCAAAGTGTGGGTTAACAGTGCTTTCAACTGTCTGCACCAGCCATGCCACCAATGCAATGTACAGTCCGCCACTTGCACAAAATGCAATTTTCACAGCACTCTTGCCTTTTTGGTCACAACACCAATTGTTCACCGCAATGGGAATGTACAGTCCAAGACTTGCACAAAATACAATTCTCACGGGACTCTTGTCCATTTAGCAACAACACCAATTGTTCACCCTTGCAGGCACTTTTACAAAAATTGTTCACGACCCTGCTGGCCACAATACTGCTTCTACACTTTCTCAGCAAGTATTCACGCCACTTCTGGCTAACATTCCTATCGTACACCCTTGTGGGCACTTTAAAAATTATTACGCCACTTATGGCCACAACACCAAACGTTTTGATTTGCAAAATCACAAACGAAATATTTGATTGCACTCAATACTGCAACTGTTTACTTGCAAACACTTAATATGCGCAGAAAATGTATATTTTGTACCAACGTTCTTTTCTATGCGCACCTCACTCAAGTAGATAGTTTTCTTGCAATTATGAGTTGATGCCAATAATTGCTTTTAGGCAAATTGCACACATACACGTCCGAATGCGCTTGTAGGCCTTCCGATCCCACTTCTGACACCACTTGTAGTTTCCGCTCAATAAAACACTTAGTTTGTGTTTAATATTAATTATAAATTATTATTCATGAATTGTTTAAAATATTTACAACGCCGGTGCACTTAAAGGTAGCTACGGTCTGTTCGGTCGCGCGGTTCAAAACTTATGCCGTCAGTTCGTTTTAATTTCTTTGTCCTCGTGCGTTTCGTCTATTTCGTCAACAGTCTTCGTTCAGTCAGTAGCGTTGCCAGGTGGTGTTCCCACATACCTACATTCATATACATTAAAACACGTAGAAAAAAATCCTGCAATGTGACTGGAAAAAGACTCAAACATTAGTATTTGGTATAGCAATGATCCTCCATGAATCTGTCCTCTGTACGATAACACAGTGATACAAAAGTAAACAAAAAATATGCATATAGAAATTATGTTTTGTTATAGCTCATAGGTACGGTGACCATCCGTCCTTTATTTTAAATGACAGTCCTTTATTTTCACCCCCTGTCCTTTATAATTTTTTTTAAAAAAAAGGACGCCTTTTGTCCTTTATTTCTTAAACTGTCCTTTAAATCGGCTCTGCATTTTTCAGAGGTAAATTTTTAAACGCAGAATATGAAAAATAAAAATGTCCGTTATAAAATACAATGAAAACCTTCGCCAGTTTGTTTCGCACCCTACTTATGGGTTTCTATTTAATCAGTTATCTTTGTACAATCTATAAAGCACAGGGAAAGTTGTGCCCAGGATCACTGAAAGAGAACAATAAACCTCCTACTGCACAGTGGTTCAAAACTGGCATTTAGTGTTCGTAATTCCCCGGAGCCTGATTTTCATTCATTTCATTTGTTTAATTAAATTTTTTTTTTATGAAAGTTACAATATTTGCAATAGACCAGTTGGGCCTGATTTCTGAATTTTTATTTGATTATATTAAATTTTTTTGTGCAGAAAAAGTAGCAGTTTTGAAGAAAATGTATTCTCCTGGTCCAGTTAATAAATGTTACATATTAGAAACTGGTTAAAAACAATAGTATGGTTCACCATATGATAAAAACATTACAAGGTAAAATCATTGAGAGGCAGTCTGACGTTTGCCAGCAATATAATTTTAAAATTCGAACTCAATCTCACACACACATTCTCATTTTTGATCTCAAACAACAACAATCGTGAACAATTTAATTTTTTTTATTTTCAATTTTATATGATTTAAAAATATTTGAAAACGTCAGAAAAAAATCATGGCCGACGATTTGAGATAATGATTTTACGTTCTAGTGTTTTTATCATGGTACACCCAAAACAAAAAAATACACAAAAAAAATTTTGAAATGTTATAAAAAATGTGCACCAAAATATTTTGTTTGCTTTTTAGTAAAAATTTGTTGAAAAATGAAGGCTACCGTGGATTATGAACATTAAATTCCAATTTTGAACCACTGTGTGCTGGCTTCGTCGCGCAGTATGAATTATGATAAACGCATTTTGGTAACAAAGGATTGCGAAGTCCTTGAAAACGGTTTGGCTTAATTTTTTCGCTACAGCACGGAACTTGTACAATTAAATAATATAATTAACTGATAAATATTTGATATAAATTACGATATGGGTAAGGTACTTTAATCATACAAGTTGTATGTACGTATTCCCAAATCATTTTGAAAAAAATGTCCTTTATTTTACGTTGGTTAATATGGTCACCGTACCCATAGGGCACGAATATACTTATATAAAACTTGGTATTCTTCAAGTTACAACTTCAAGAAGCTATACATTTGTTGTTTTTTGATCGAATTTAAAAGGTATGGATTTTACCTTTCAAACAAAGAAACAAGTTTGAAAATCGGCTGGAGAAAGGCTAAAGCTAGGATCCCACTATCGGCGCAAATACGTACCGATTTTCATCGTGGTTGATTGGTATACATTCATGGGCGTAGCCAGGTAGGGGCGGGGCGGGCCCGAGCCCCCCTAACTTCCAAATTTTTGCCTAGATATTCAACAATAGTACCAGAATATGCTTGCTCGATAATTTCGCCCAACCAACTTTCAAGTTTTTTTCTATGTGTTTACTATATAACAAATTATACACTTAATGCTAATAAAATTATTAGTAAATTGATTTAAAAAGTGGATATGTGGATCATCCGGTTATGTATCAAGTTATTCTCGTTAACTTCAAACCACTTCCATTTAAGAAGGACAAAAACCTGGCTGCAGTCGACAACGAGCGAAAATGGATTGAACGGTAAGCTAATAAATAAATTTATGGTTCAATTGTTTCTTACTTTGCCTTTAGGTTTGTGTCTTCTAAGCGTACATAGAAAGTTTTGTATCACAGGACCAATCTGAGATTATTGATAGAACTATAGACCGGTTTGGTGAACAGTACACAGTACACAGTACACAGTGAACAGTAGTTACAACAGATGGCAGAAAACACATAGCGCACATATATTTCTATAATAAAAGTAGCATGTTAGGGGCTGATAATACATCTTTTTTAAATTATAGTTAAATCATTAGTTAAACTTAACTACAGGAAAATTACAGAGAATTTTCTGTAGTTAAGTTTAACTAATGATTTAACTATACTTTAAAATAGATAATTTAACGGCCCTTAATGCATTTTTTATTTATCACACGGTGTGGCAAAACAAAAAAAATTAATATATTTAGCATAAATGAATATACCAGCATAAAAAATCTGCATACTCAAAATGTTCAATACGCCCTCATATTTATACATACATATGTAGATATATTATTTACAAAATTGTGGACGAATATTACTGAGTATACGGAAAAGTTTATTTGTTTAAATTTTTTATTTTGAATAACGTCTGGTCCGTCCATTTGGTTCCGTATACAGGTATGTAGAGCTATGAATTTAAAAAAATACATCAGGGTTTATTTGAGATATCCGCCTTTGACCACTATGTGCTGTACATTTCCCAGTTCTGCAAAGCTTTTGACTGCCATTCACCTGGGAGTGGCCAGAAGTGATTCGTGTGCTTACGGTTCAAATCGCAGCTCACTACGTCCGGACATTTATATCCATGAATCTTCTGGGTAGCGACCGAACACTCGTTTGGCAGCGAGCTAAAGTAGGAGGGCATAAAACCTCGCGTGTGTTGGGTTTCGGTCCCGCCACTCTAAAACCCTGCCCAATGAAAGAAAAATACATGCCTCGGATGATACCCCCTTCTTTTGATGACGATCGCGGCAAACGTAGGAAGGACTATGATTTGACGGTATGCACCTGGAATATCCGAACCCTTAATCGGGAAGGTGCCTCTGCCCGGCTGGTTGATGTCCAAGGAAAAATAAGGACTGTCTGAAAATGCAGCCGCCACAAAGAAACGTCCAATAACGTGCTAAGGCTGATCGACTTCGCCGGAGCCCGAAACTTGGTAGTATGTAGTACTGGGTTCTAGCATAAAAAGATCCATCAAGCTATATGGGTGTCTCCAGATCGAAAACCGGGAAACCAAATCGAGAATGTTGTGATAGACGGAAGGCACACTTCCAATGTTTTAGACGTACATACGTACACTCCGAGGTCCAAACATCGACTCGGACCACTATCTTGTTGCAGCAAAGATAAACAGCTGCCTCTGTGTAGCAAAAAATGGGCACCTAAATATGCAAGGAAGGCTTAACGTCGAAAGGCTGCAATCACAACAGACAGCCAATGCATTCGCTACTCGACTCTCACACCTGCTCTCAGAGAGCACTCTTCAACAAACCGACATACGCGGGCAGTGGAACCACATTTCCCGATCATTAAGTACCGCCGCCGAAAAAGGAGTGGGATTTCGGCGAGCCCGAAAGAACAACTGGTACGTTGAGGAATGTGAAGAGGCCGCGAAAACGCCTATAGCGCCACGTTTTGGGAACTGAAGAAGGAAGCTACACATATTTGCCGCAATAAGAAGAGAGAGGCGGAAATACGTGAGTGCGAAGCGCTTGAGATGCTGGCCGACAGGAAAAACGCCCGAAAATTTTATCAGAGAGTTACGTGACTTACGAAAGCTTTCAAGACCAGGGCGAAGTCCAGTAAGAACAACCATGGCGACATAGAGACTGATGTCCAGAACGTACTTAAATTATGTAGGGAAAAATTTTCCACCCTACTGAATGGCAGCAGCGCGGTTGCCATTTTTTTTATGTACCAAAATGTGTACTAAAACAAAAAAATTGTCCAAATTGGTTTCAGATATAGATTAAATAATTGAAATATTTTACATATACTCATTGGTGATATAGTTAATAAATTAAATTCTCAAGTGTTCAGTGAACTTTTTATAATGCTAGAACATACCTTTGTTGAGTTAAATTCTTTCTAACAATGACCAAATATGCGTACTTTACTGGTTCAGTAGAGTTTTGCAGTTGTCCAAAAGCCTAGATGGTGTTTCGAAAGAGTCCATCATTGCCATCCTCGAGCATACATCCATTAATATACCACTGCAAGTGTCCCGTTCAGAAATTAAACCCTTGTACGGGTTCCGGAAGGATAACTTCCTTAGAACTTTGTCTGTAAGTTTGGTAACGGGGATCCCGTACAGGATGGCTTTAAAACCGTCAAGAGCCCTTGAAGGTCTCGACTTCCTATACTTACTAAGACACAAAATACTCCAACAAGCCTATTTGTTGATTAGTATTTTATGTGATGATTCTCAATGCTTTCATTGGGCTGGTGCGCATGTATCCTATAACTTCGGTGACCATTCCTACCGATTTTAGCGAGACAGCACCAATTTTGAAAACATTGTCCCGCTGTATATATTTTAAAAGGCGGTACGTATAAGTGTCCCGATTTTTCATATTTGTACCGATTAAGTCTCGATTTTCAGTGTTTTATTTATTATTTAAAAATTGTACTCTGGCTCAAAAACAATTTTTCGTACAAACCTGGCGGGACTTTCGGTATCATAAAGAACGTTTTTATTTTCTATGATCTTTGGTTATGCTTCATTCTGTCAATGTGGTACTCTCGCTATATTGCAGTCATCATTCTTGTAAAAAAAAATTATAATTATATGTTGAGTTTCTTTTAAGAAACGATTATAACTTGAATTTAGTGAAATTATAGAAAATAATATTAATTCCCTCAAAAAATTCATGGATATGGAAAATATAAGCTGTGGTGACAGTGGCAAAAATATATGTACATAAGTAAGGAAGAAACATTTCAGCGTTCTTTGGCTATTCCACTTTCGATTATATAATGTTTGTTATTTTCTATGAAGATATAGCTCGTTATATAACAAAAACCATGTAAATCAAACTTTGCACAAAATTCGGCAAAATTTCATCAAAATTTTGAGCTTTTTAATTACATTTCTTAGAAACATTATGAGTATTCAATTTTGTAGCCCATTCAGTTTTAGTAGTGAAGTGCAAATTTTATGTACCTAGGACTTATCGTTGATCTTTGCTAATTTTTTTGTGGAAGATGATGCTCATTTCCTCCATGCAAAAAATTTTCTAACATACACTGAAGAGTAAAACTGGAACAATAGAACCGAAAGTTAAATTTGTAGTTATGTACTTTTTCGGTTTATTAACTTTAACAAAAAATTGCCAAAAATCAACGGTAAGTCCAAGCTACTTCGAACTTGCACTTTGTTATACTAAAATTTAATGGGCTACAAAAATTGCATGATCAAAAAAATTATAAAAATCTGATTAAAAAGTTTAAAATTTGAATTAACGTTTGTTAAATTTCGTCGAATATTTTGTCAATGTTCTCTAAAGTTTGAAGTCTTAATTTACGTGGTTTTTAGACAGTGATGGCTGAGTGGAAGATCGACCAATCTCGGCAGCCAGTTCGAAAACACCCTATCTCAGAAAATTTTTGAACAACGCCCTATTTCAGAATTTTGTTGAAGAACACCCTATTTCAAAATTTGGTTGAAAAACGCCCTACCCCAGCTGCCGATTCAAAAACGCCCTATCTCAAACGAAAACACATTGAAAATGTGCTGAGATAGGGCGTTTTTGAATCGGCAGCTGAGATATGGTGTTTTTCAATAAAATTCTGAAGTAGGGGGTTTTTCGATAAAATTCTGAAGTAGGGTGTTCTTCAATCAAATTCTGAAGTGAACCGTTCTTCAAAAGTTTTCTGAGATAGGGCGTTTTCGAACTGGCTGCCGAGATAGGTCGATCTTCCACTAAGTCATCGATATATTATGAGCATACGTTTTTGCGAAAACTTTTTAAGTTTTTTCTCTTTGTTTTATATTAAATAAAATTGTGTGTATTAAAATATGTTATATACTTTTATTCTAAAAACAAAATTGTATGTTCGGATTCGATGCTTTAGAAATGTCTCGATTTTTTTACACAGAAATTTGGTCACCGTACCTATAAAACTATGCGACAAAATTAAGCTTGTTGGCTCAGTATTGAGTTAAATCAAATGCATGTTATAGTTTTAGATGTCAATACTACTATGTTAATGGCTTTTTTGAACTTAAGCTCAAATAAGGAAGATATCCTTAATTGAATCCTTGCACATAATTTACTGTCTAATTAGACTAAGTTCTTGAAAAATATGCTCAGAAAATACTTATCTAAGGGTTTTTTGATACGAGGAACTCAATTTTGATGTTCCTTTATTATTAGCTTTGCACTAGATGTCGCTGCAGGCCAATTTTATTGAATTTTAATGAAATTTTTTTCAAATAAATGCTCAAATTACAGGTCTTTATTAAAAAATTCAATCGCGATGTTATTTCAAACACCGCAATTAATATTTCAAACAGAAATTAATTTATTTATTGTATTTCGTTTTATTCTTTTCTTGCTTTTCGCACTTTATTTTGATTTTCAAAACCATTTTCATCTTTGTCATGTGAAAAATTTACAAAGTTCATGCTTGCATTTATGTCATCAGCTGTAGCCATTATCCACCAACAAATATCCAACAATAATGTTTATATTTTCTTTCACAATTAACCAATAAATTGAAACACCAAAGAAAGTGACAAACTGCTGTTATCGAAAACCCACAAAATTAAATAATTCCTCAAGTTGTTCCAGCGATTTTCAGACTAAAACCTTTAGAACCGTCAAATAGTACAATTACACTCTCAAGCGAGAGTAATAAATAACTATAACGATGATTTCGATAATCGATATTAAAAGCAAAGAAGTAGGAAAGTTTGAACAGATAGTGGACAAGGAATAAAACAAAATTTAACTATATTTCTAATCCAGAAGTCAAATAAAGTCATATTCAAAATTGTAAAAATGAGTAATAAAGTCATACTTGAAATTACAAGTGCTTCAACTAAAAGTTCATGTCTGGCCACACTATTTGTGGTTCACATTTGAGTAGTCCACTTGCAAGGTGCTCTACACTCTAAAAAGTGCATGTAAAACTACCACTGAAAAGTGTTTATTTTTCAACCAGAATCTGTTCAAGTATACGCACAAGATGTTCAAGATTTGATTTTGAACATGAGTTGTTTAAAATATACACATGAAATGTTTAAAATTACAAATAGTTTGAAAGTAAAAATCTATTTCTTACAAATAATAAATACTAAGTGCCAGGGGCGCACGCAGGAATATATTTTGGGGGGGGAGGGGGTTAGGGTTTATACTTCTAAATATATATCATCAGCAAATACTGAAAATTCGCTCTTTAAAATACATTTATGAAAGTTTTATTTACAGTATGAAATAAATAAA
>NW_016157589.1:0-24521 GCF_001687245.7 Rhagoletis zephyria | reverse complement strand
CGGAAAGATGTATGGTACCTTAAGGGTCGTCTCGTAGGTTTAGTCCCGATCATTAAATCATGAAAAAATTAACGGTTAAAGATGCACTCAACTTTCAAAAGTAATACAAAATTTTACAAAAGAATTTTAATATAAATAAATTAAATAATTTCACGAAATTTTTACACTTTTTTATTAATTTTCGTCGATTTCTGGTTTCTCATTTTTTAATAATTCGAATAACGAAAATTTAACTGAACTTGTATTTTTATCATGTAGCTCATTTTGGTGGAACGAATTCGAAGTTAGCAAATTAAATCTTCGAATGCTTATTAAGTACATATCAGTGGTAAACTTTTTTAGGCTGTAAAGTGTAAAAAGCAACAGTAAGTGAGTATGCATTGCATATTTTTAGGACAATGTTTTCATTCGCAGTTAAACTTTAAAGAGCTGTCAAGAAAAAAATTAAAATTTTTACAAAATGACGCACAAGAAATGGAAAAGAAAATTTTTTCTTTCAAAATTTCTTATATCATAATAAATTTAGCCCCAAAACCCACCCCTTGTGTGCTCTTCTTGACAAATTTGATATGTAAAAGTAAACAGACATTGTTTAATTTTGCACACACTAGGAGAGGAAACTGGTTACCTCTCTTTATATGCGTAAATTTAAACGAAAATTTTTTAGAGGAAATTTTAAACATTTTATGTGTAAACTGTGAAAATGTGAACAATAAATGTTTAAAACTCAAAAAACAAATTTGAAATTTGTTCTACGCCACACATATGATAAGTAAAAGTAAGCAAGCAGTGTTTAAATTTGCATTCATTAACAGAGGAAACTACCTATCTTAATATGCGCAAATTTAAACAAAAAATTTTTAGAGTGTATGTAAAATGTTTTAGATTTTTAGTTTTTGGTGGTTAACGTACCAGTATTTAAAGTAGTTTCAGGTCCACTAACTACACAATGGAAAATCCTTATATATTCTAAAAAAAATACCACCAAATGTTAGCTACTCTACCAAAAGTCGCTATAATACTTACTGTATGTGTATATACACTTTCAAAAGTCGCTATAATATTTATTGTACGTATTTATACACGTTCAAAAGTCTCCATCTTCCGATGAACTTAGAAGACTGCAAGAAAACGTGGTAGTTTTGGTGCCTAGTGGAAGACGTCGTAAAAAAGAAGCAGACCAATCTTCATGGAAGAGAGAACGCGAAAAGCTAAAAAAAAGCTAGCTATGTAAAAGTTACTGTTTCAAAACTCGCTATATTAATTTTTTTATATAAAATTTGCGAAAACTACCATACAGCGATTTTGTTTTTTAATGTTATTAGGCTCTTTTTTATCCAAATTTTCAGATGATAAAAAAATAGAATTTGGATTTTACTTGTTGTTGTAGACGTTTTTTTAAATTTATGGCTTACTATTATAACAACGCTAGGCAATCGCGGCTTTTTACTTTCTCTTAGAACATTTTGCCTCTTTTTACTATTTAAAACACACATTTCTTTGCTGAACATTCTTTTCCATTGTGTTGTTTTTTATTTCATTCTTTTTATATACACATACGCAAATTGAGATTAGAACATTACCCGCAATTAGAGAATAAAAATTAGCTTTTTGACTTAATGTTCTTTACCGATATGATGGAATATTTGCAAAACTTGAATTTGTATCTACAAGGAGTAAATAAAAATGTTTTTGATTTGTCGCAAAATATTTTATGTTTTGAAACTGAAATACGCCGTTTTATTCATGATCGCAAAAATAATTTTTTTTCATCATTTTCCATGGCTAGAAAAAATATTGCACATGATTTAAAATCAGATTTTGAAAAAAATATTTGCCGATTTGAAGTTATTTAAATGTACGTTTGCATACTTCATAAACCCTTTTTTATGTAATATAATTGAGGATGAATTTACAATATCCGAAATATGCACTCCTTTTTATGAACAGCAAAGAAGTGTTGGAGTTTTTTGAATTAAAAGAAGATAATGCACTGGAAATGCAACATAAAGCTTTCCCATTGCTTGAGTTCCGGCAACAAGTACCAGATTTAAAATATCCGCTGTTGAAAACAGCTTCGTGCAGTATATTTTAAATTTTACAATTTATAACGCTAGGCGCACATTGCATTCGATAGCTGACCAATTTCGGTCGAACAATTTGACGGTCCGAACTGATGCGCTCACGTAACCAGATTATTTGCCGACCGCATTTGTACGCACAAATCTAGTTTTCATTTCAATTATGTAAGCAGTGAAATATTTTGATAAATTTTAATAATCATTAAAATTAATTTAAGACCAATACTCTAAACATGTTTGAATTTATCGTCACTGACGGACGTCAACGGCCGATTTCGGTGCGGTTATCGGTTTATGTGTGAGACCGCAAATATATAGTCTGTTCCAATAGCAGTCCGGTTTACAGGATTTAGTCAGAACTTACAGGAAGTCGTTCCTATTGACATAAAACCTGTAAGTGGGAACACATTTGAGAGAGTAACTGAGCAACTGTTCCTAGTCAGAAGTTACAGGATTTAGTCCGGAGTTTTTTTTCCTGTAAGTTCATGAAAAGTGTCAAACGATCAGCTGATTTACATGTGCAAACAAAAACAGAAAGCGGTGAAAGCAAAGAACCTTATATTTGTTATAAAATGGAAGTAAACAACGAAATATTTAAATATGTATAGATTTTATTAATTATTTAGTGATATTTCAGCCAAATCAGTGTAGTGCCAATGACATGTAAACAAACCGTCTGACGTTTTTACAGGAAATAGTGCTTTTTGCGTTCCTATGCACTTCTGCATCTGTTCTCCTTTTACTCTCATTTGAGAGCGTAAAATTGTAGTTTGACAGTTCCACAGGTTTTAGTCCGAAGTTCAAAGGAACAGACTAATAATCACAGGTGTTAATTCATATCGCCTGAATATAGCTGATATCGGCCGAGCACAATTCGACCGATGCCGGCTGCAGAGTGCGCGTAGCGTAAATTTCGTAAAGTCAAAATACCGTTCACGATTATTGAAAGTTATAAAAACTATCAGCTTTTTGTGTTCGCGCACGCAAAAAACTTCCAAAGTAGGGGAAATTGAGAGAGCAAAATGACATTTAATTTTGGGAGAAAGCTGTTAGTTTCTGCTGGAAAAATTTTAGCCAACAGCAATTTGCCAACAAGAAAACAGCCGATCAAAAACAGCTGGTTGGAATTTACGCAAATCCCTAAATTGAATTTGATGGTTTGGAAGTTAGAATAGTAAAGTGCGACTAATTAAACATGTAAGAAGTAAGTAATTATTCGTTTAGTCAGTGAACCTGTGTCAGGATAAGTCTTCGGAATTTGTTTTCTTACGTCTTCAATTGCATACTTTTGAATGTAAACAAAATTTATATCAGCTGTTTGTGTAACTTGCAAGTTTGTGCAAATTTTCTGTTCGCGTACTATTTTGGATATTTATCTCTTGTGAGAGAACAGGTGACATTTCGCCGGAATTTTTCTGTTGGACATTTTTTACTGAAGATTTTAAACGATCGTACCTATTGACTAACCAACATTTAACATAACTGTTACGAACGCCTTTAACTGGCGTAAAACCAGATTTTGAAAATTTGGTCAAAGGGATCTTTTCAATTTCCTTTGATATCTATCTTACGTACACTAGAATAATAATAAAATTGATGTTTTTCATTTCCGGTATTAATTTTATTTAAAAATTAAATTTTTGCTTTTGGTGTTTTTTTATGTGGCTCTTTGTAGCATTTAGAATTTACATGTGTCTCTTTTCGGACTCAGCCTTGCGGTGCATTATAAAATCACATAACGCTGTTTGCAAGTGGACTACTCATTTTTCCTATTAATTGACCATGGGCTTGTTTCTTTATAGTGTTGGAAAACTATCGATAGTGTATACATTCGATAGTTTCGATAGTGATAGTACAAAATATTCGATACTATCGAAAAGTTTCTAACATATGTATATTGACTTATTATACTAATACCTGGTTTCACCAATCTTTTATTTCAAATTGTGTTATTCCAAATTATAACAGTCTGATAAATTTAGAATTGGGCAAATTGGATAACACATTACACATTACAACAACAGTCAAGAAGAGATTTTGCTCTCAGGTAAACCATTTCGCAACTAGAAAACCCACAGAGATTATTTGTATAAACAAAAAGTTAACAACATATTACTTGTGTAAAAAAAAACGAGGACCTAAACAGTTCATTTCATTTTAATTGAACCACTTTTTAACCTAAAAACTGTAAAAATTATTTTAAAACTAAAAGAAGTTATTTTTTAAGAAATTATATAAAGTCAGCCTTTAAGTCAGTTATTGAAAACCAGGTTGCGTTTTACCATGAACCTGCTCGACGTCTAGTTAACAATGATGTGAACAAAATATAACTATCAATAGTGTTTAGAAAAATTCGATAGTGGCGGCAAAATAAAACCATCGATACTATCGATAGCCCCATCGATAGTTCTCCATAACTTTATTATTCAGCCGGATCTAGAAGAGAATAGTCGTGCAGTTAATGAGGAATAATGGTTATAAAGAAACAGAAGAGAATGAAATTATTAGGTGTCAGTTTATTAATATATAATCAAATTTTTTCGGAAAACCATTTGCAAAAACTTACTTGGTTTCGTCAATGTTATTGTGGCTTATTAACATTTTATTTTTTATATTTTTATTGAGCTTTGTACCACGATTTTTTATTAGGAAAAATTGAAAAAGCAACAAAGTCTAAGCGGTAGAAGTTATAGCAGCTATTTCGGAGATCACCACATCTCCTCATCAGACTTCTTTTTTCTAGATTTCAGCAGGGATCGAACCTGCGTAATCGATGTGCAAAGTCAGAAGCGTTAACCACATTGGGTAAAATCTTGCAATTTCATTCTCTTCACAACTCTCCAAAAATCGCTCTCAATTACATGATTTTGGAGTACGGGATAATTTTTCCTGTAACTTCCTGCAAGTTCGTGTAAAAACCTGTAAGTTGATTGAGTACTGGAGCAGGGCTAATATAAGATTGCATAAAGAGAAGACGAGAGTAAGAGGAAATGTCAAACAATTAAATTTAGCTTCCCATTTTGCAAACAAAAGATGGTATGTTATATGTATTCATGACTTTAACGTAAACCCAGCGTCGGATGAAACAGAACCACAGATTATATTCCTAAAAGAAAAACTAAATTTAGGAATATATACATAGAGAAATGCTCAAACTACAAGCTTAAAAACAGCAATTGATGCGGTAATTTCAAGAAATTTTAACGCCATTCCTTCTCAAGTATATACAAGTATCATATTTTATCAATCATAACGATAATTTCATGTATTAAAAGAATTAAAGATCAAAATAAATAAAAAAAGTTTTAATTATCAAAATAAATAAAATTAAGTGAAATTAGTGTTTAATTTCTAACCTAACCTACATGTGTACGTATGTAACTGAGTCGCCTAATAATAGGTTTACATATAAAAAGATTATTCTCATTTTTGAGCTTAACTCCCTACTCTGTAATTACAAAAAGAGATTAGCCATACAAAATTATAATTATAAAATAACCTCAGATTAAACCGATAACTTTTTGGTGTCCAACCTAGTTTTTTTTTAATACTTCAAAAGTTATCTGTAGAAAATACATTCCGCACATTATTTACGATGTAAACTCCTGTCGGCACCTTTAAATAAAAAAACTAACAACCTTTCTTAAAAATTACTATTTTGAGTCCCAATAATTAAAATAATTATGATTTAAGTTTTCAAAATTTGGGCATGCCATATGCAATGTTTATGGGCGCACAAATCCTTTTTGAGGTGGCCTTCGGCCTTCAGAGGACCAACTCTAGCCATACCAATATCTCGGCTACACTATTACCCGCAGTGTTATGTGCGCGCCGAAGCCAAGTTTAGTGGTTATTTGTTCCATATTGAATAAGGTGGTTTGTTCGATTTTGTTAAAACATATACATAATATATACATATGTACGTACGATACTGCATTGATACAAATTATAATTTAATAATAATTATTATTTCTAATAAAATGAAATAAATAATTATTTGATATTTCCGGATTTATTGGATATTGGAAAATAAATATATGTACTTATGTAGGATTTAATTTTGCGAATGCATAGCTTGGCGGCTGCACATTTGCTCGCTCCCCCGCACCGAGCCACGCCACCGCTCAAGACCCCTGCGTCCACTGCCCTGCACTCGCGCCAAGCCCAATTTTTTTAGTAGATACCTCTAACTTTAGTATTTATTTGAAAAACTCAATGAAATTCAATAAAATTGGCCTACATCGCCATCTAGCGCAGAGCTGATAAAAAACAAAATTCAAGAATTAATTCCTCGTATCAAAAAACTTTATGCATATTAGTACTTTCTAAGAATGCTAACAATTTGTACTAATTTACTTCGTTTTTAAAAAAGCTTGTCGCGCGAATAGCAAACCGGCATTTAAATATCTGCATACATACATACCTAACCAATTATGCATGTACGCTGAATTCGCCGACAAGCTTTTTTAAAAATTGTTAGTAATTTTCATTAGAGTTTGAATAACTCCTTTCACTAAATGGCTTTTAGTAACTTTAACGAGACCTTAACTTATTTTATTTTATTCATTTTAGTGCAGTTTTGACAAAATTTTCTTGCTAAAAAATCTTTTGTTTCACTACTTTATTTTATTCCTTTGATTAAACATGTTAAATAAAAGCTTATTTTTAAAAAAATATTTTTTTTACATTACTTTATTTTCTAATTTTTAGTCCATTTATAAAAGCGTTGTATATTAAATAGTTTTATTTTATTTTATGTACAAAACTTTGCAATAGATATTAAAATAATTCAACTTAACTCAACTTTTGTATAAACATACATATGTACATATGTACATACATATAGCAGCAGTTAATTTCATTTAAATAAATGGTGTGTCGTCCACTTCCGCTGTAGCATGGCATATATTTAGGCGCAATATTAAAGTTCTTCTGGCGGGGAAACTTCTCGAGTCTTCTAATTGTATCTCCTTGATATGATGCCTACAACGAGGTTCATATCTAGACTAGGTTGATATCTAGAATTTGCCATAAATAGCTTTGCTCTGGTTTTACGTTCTTTGGCAAATTACGCTCTGTTAGCCATAAATTTTACTAACTTTTGACCGACTTTGAATCAAGACCCCTGGACCATATAGGGAATTCATTTATATTTTAAATTGCATTGTCATCGTGATTGGAACTATGCTGAAAATTTCAAGTCTCTAACTTGTCGGGAAGTTAGTTTAAAATCGATTGGAAATTTCCACGATTTGCGAGGGATGACCAAGTTAAATAAAAGCTTATAATAATTATAAAAATAGAAATATATATTTAAATTGTATTACTCAGAATCCAAATATTTTAGAAAATTTTTGTAGTTTAAGTCCCGACGTTGGTTTGGTCAAAATGTCTGCTGGCATTTCATTAGTAGGTAGATATATCAATTTGACTTTTTCATTTTTTATGTATTGGTGTGCAAAATTTGCCTTTACGTCGATATGCTTCGTTCGTGGTGAATAAGTGTTGTTGTTCACAAAATGTATGGACCTTGATTATCGCAAAATAAATTTATTGTTTTTGGAGACCCTGGAAAAATATCCGCTTCAAGTTTCTTTAGCCAAACAGATTCTTGTATTGCCACAGTAAGCGACATAAACTCAGCTTCAGCTAGTTGAGAGTGCAATAGTGGGCTGTCGTTTTGTGCTCCACGAAATTGCCCCACTCTGCATGGTGAACAAAAAACCCTGTGGTTGATCGACGTTCGTCTTGCCCAATCGGAGTCACAGTACCCCTGGTTCTCTAAAGGTGGACTTTTGTATGTGATGGATTTATTCGCCGTGCCTTTTAAATATCGCAATACGCGTTTGGCAGCACCCCAATGAGCTTTACCGGGGTTTTCATTGTAACGACTTAAAACAATAACTGGATAGCAAATGTTTGGCCTTGACACCTGCACACAAAACAGCAACGCTCCAACTAGTTGACGTTATGGTACATTCTTCATGAAATTTAGGGGGGGCCTCGACCCTATTAAGCTGGCATTTCAGGGTACTATTTTATATATATATAAGGAAAATTTGAAAGNCCCCCCCGCCCCTACCTGGCTACGCCCATGTTTCGGCCGCCTCTTTTTCATCTTTCGGACACATTTTCGCTGACAATTTTTGGTTACCATCCATGGATGCGATGGTCGGTTTGCAATCGCTCATGTTGAACCGGAATAGAAGGTCATTTACATACTGTGTTTGGTCCAACGATATAGTACCTGCATTTTTTATCACGTGTAACTCGAATCCCAAGTACAGATGAAATTTCTCCCATATTTTTCATTTTAAATTTGACGAAGAGTGTGTCAGTAAGACTTTTCACCATCTCTTTGTCGATGATAAAAATCAATATATCGTCTACGTAAACAGCTACAATGAATATACGTGAACTATTTACGAAAAAATACACACATTGGTCCACTACTGAACGTTTATTAACACCCCGTTGAGCCTTGAATTCCACACCCGACTCGACTGCTTCAGCCCATAAATTGATTTAACCAACTTACAATAGCGGTTTGTGCCATCGTGGAACCCTTCAGGCTGAGTCATATAAATCTCCTCTTCAAGTTCGCCATGCAGAAAAGCCGTGACAACATCTAACTGACGAATGTTTAGATTAAATTTTGCTGCAATTGCTATCAGATAACGTATGGTTGTGAACCGTACCACTGGCGAAAAAGTTTCATGGTAGTCGATTCCCACGACTTGTATGAAGCCTTTAGCAACTAGCCTCGCCTTATGTCGCAAAACCGCTCCGTTGGCATCCCTTTGAATTTTATACACCCACTTGCATTTTACAGGTGATTTGTTCACGGGCAGCTCTTCTAGCTCCCATGTATGATTTTCAGTTAAAGTCGAATTCTTGTTTCATCGCACACTTCCATTCATGAGCATCATTACCGGATATAGCTTGTCGGAATGAGGTTGGCTCGCATGCACTGAAAGCGTATGCAAAAACATTATAATTTGGTTTCGTGTTGATTTTTCACGCGGTTCAAAGCTTTGAGCCAGTTCGCGTATTTCGATTGCATCGGTTGGCACCCATTCTACCATTGAACTATCATTGCCACCATTCGACGAAGTCGTTATTGTCTCATTAACAGATTGGTCCCTGCTGCTGTTTCCAGTTGGTGTAAGTAGTTGTGAATCACTGGAAATGTCGCTTGTAACCGACACATTTGTTGGCGTGTCTTCCTCCCATGATTCACAATTATCTTTCTTGTCAACTTCTGAATATGGCCAGGGAATGTCAGACGTTTTAAAATCTGTAGCCTGGTTTCTACAATTCGATACACAAAATATCACGTCTCTGCTAACAATTACTTTGTTTGTACGTTTGTTATATAGCTTGTATGCTTTGGCTTCTGAGGCATAACCTATGAAAATACATTCGACGGACTTTTCGTCTAACTTCTTTCGCTTTTCATTTGGTATTTGTGCGTACGCTTTCCAACCGAATACTTTAAGCAACGACAAGTTTGGTTTAATATTGGTCCACAGTTCTTCTTGTGATTTTTCACCAGACCTTTTACATGGAATGCGGTTTAAGATATAAGCTGCTGTAGACGCCGCTTCCGCCCAATATATTTTGGGTAAGGCAGAATCTATGAGCAAACAGCGCACTTTCTCCAATATCGTGCTATTCATTCGCTCGGCAAGTCCGTTCTATTGTGGGCTGTATGCGGCTGTTTTTTGGTGTAAAATACCATTCACTTCAAAAAATTTCTGGAACTTCTTGTTGCAATATCCAGTTCCATTGTCAGTTCTTAATCTTTTTACTGTGAGACCAGTTTACTTCTCGACCAACGATTTAAACTTAATGAAACAGTCGAACACATTATGTAGATAAATAATTTTCCGGAAAAATCGTCTATGAAAGTGACAAAGAATCTGCACCCACTGAACGAATTTCTGGTAATGGTCCGCATACGCCACTGTGCACGAGTTCGATTAACGTCGAGGCTCATTTCCCGCTATAGCTGAAAGGAACGCGATTTTGTTTACCTTTTATACATATTTCGCAAATACCGGGCTTTGGCATCGCAAAATCGTTCAGTTCATTTTTCCAAAACTTCATATAATCAAAGCTAGCATGTCCAAGAACCATGTTTTCTTTGAACTTTTAATGAAATCCTCGGTTCGGCAGCAGTCATTGAATTTTTGGTGCGAACGATGTCTAATTTAAACAAATCATTTACCATACTAGCCGTTGCTATCACTTTACCATCTGAGTTGAATACTTTACACCCGTCTTTCGTAAACAAAACGGAGTTTTCGTTCTTTACTATTTGACTAACGGATAATAAATTTGCACATATATTTGGCACGAAGTTCACATTATTTATTCTAATTTGTTTATGTTCACCGTTTATTAGAAACAACTGCTTTACCGTACCTGCGCAATCTATTTGCATTTTTTCTTTGTTTGCGACAATTACTTCTTTCTGAGTAGCTTTTTGTTTGTCTTGTATAATCGACTTGTCTTTTGTCATACGCCACTGTGCACGAGTTCGATTAACGTCGAGGCTCGTTTCCCGCTATAGCTGAAAGGAACGCGATTTTGTTTACCTTTTATACATATTTCGCAAATACCGGGCTTTGGCATCGCAAAATCGTTCAGTTCATTTTTCCAAAACTTCATATAATCAAAGCTAGCATGCCATAGAACCATGTTTTCTTTGAACTTTTAATGAAATCCTCGGTTCGGCAGCAGTCATTGACTTTTTGGTGCGAACGATGTCTAATTTAAACAAATCATTTACCATACTAGCCGTTGCTATCACTTTACCATCTGAGTTGAATACTTTACACCCGTCTTTCGTAAACAAAACGGAGTTTTCGTTCTTTACTATTTGACTAACGGATAATAAATTTGCACATATATTTGGCACGAAGTTCACATTATTTATTCTAATTTGTTTATGTTCACCGTTTATTAGAAACAACTGCTTTACCGTACCTGCGCAATCTATTTGCATTTTTTCTTTGTTTGCGACAATTACTTCTTTCTGAGTAGCTTTTTGTTTGTCTTGTATAATCGACTTGTCTTTTGTCATGTGAGCTGTGCAGCCGCTATCGATAAACCAATGTGAAGACAATTCGGTCGATTGTGCTAACATCGATGAAAACAATATAGTTTCGTGTTTATCGCTTTTTCGATACTGTTTCTTTTTTGCCTTTGCAACGTTACAGTTTTATACAAAGTACTTCGTAGAGCCACAGCCGAAACAATGTTTTACTGTTTTGTATCTAGTAGTTTTGCCTTTCGCTATTAGAGCTGTTTCATTAATGTCACTAGTTTCATTATCTAGCATCAAACCTTGCAACAACAAATTTTTAATGTAATCAACCGTGATGGTTTTACCTGACTTTTCTACAGCCAAAACCATCAGCTTATATTCAGCGGGTAGCCCCATTAACATTAAGAAGCCCGCCACTTCTTCGTCGATTTTAAAGTGTGTTTTAATTTTCGACCACAATGTACTCATTTTGTTAACATAGTCCTCCATTGAGACGCAATCTTTTTGCTTGATCGAAACAAATTGCTGCAATAGTGCTGTGGTGAAGGCACTTTACTTCGTAAACATAATTCACTTTTACTTTTACATTTTACTGTTCAATGATTTTTCCAAAATTTTCTTACTTTTTCTTCATTCATTTTTTTGAGCTGTAAAAACGAAGATATTTCTTTCCGGGAATAAATAAATTAATTTTGGTTTTAAATAGTTTTCATTATCGATTCTCAACAAAAGTTAGGAAGGGGGTAGTGTGGTGAAACACTTTGATTTAAAGGCACTTTACTTCGTAAACATAATTCACTTTTACTTTTACATTTTACTGTTCCGTGATTTTTCAAAAAATTTCTTACTTTCATTCATTTTTTTGAGCTGTAAAAACGAAGATATTTCTTTTCGGGAATAAATAAATTAATTTTGGTTTTAAATAGTTTTCATTATCGATTCTCAACAAAAGCGGTGACCCCGAATATGGCACTGTTCCGATCGCCGGGTAGTGTGGTGAAACACTTTGATTTAAAGGCACTTTACTTCGTAAACATAATTCACTTTTACTTTTACATTTTACTGTTCCGTGATTTTTCAAAAAATTTCTTACTTTCATTCATTTTTTTGAGCTGTAAAAACGAAGATATTTCTTTTCGGGAATAAATAAATTAATTTTGGTTTTAAATAGTTTTCATTATCGATTCTCAACAAAAGCGGTGACCCCGAATATGGCACTGTTCCGATCGCCGGGTAGTGTGGTGAAACACTTTGATTTAAAGGCACTTTACTTCGTAAACATAATTCACTTTTACTTTTACATTTTACTGTTCAATGATTTTTCAAAAATTTTCTTACTTTTTCTTCATTCATTTTTTTGAGCTGTCAAAACGAAGATATTTCTTTTCGGGAATAGATACATTAATTTTGGTTTTAAATAGTTTTCATTATCGATTCTCAACAGTGCCAACTTACGACCGACTCCCGTGTCATCAAACGCTTTTGTAATGGCACACCATGCTTCATAAGCTGTCTTGGCCGATTCAAAGTGCGTGTAGTTACACGGCTCTAATAACAACGTCAATTCACCTATTGCTCTCAAATCTTGGTCTTTTGCTTTTTCATCTGCCGTCTCTGGCAATTCTTTTGTGCAATTGAGCCACAAGCCTCTGATTATCATATGAGCTTTCGCGCCGACTTTCCATTCAGAGTAGTTTTCCCTACTTATAAGGCGACTAAATGGTAGTTGGAAACTAGACATAATTTCTTAATTCTTGGAGTTTGTAGTCGAATTTTCGTCGAGATTCTCGTTATGTACGTCGCTTAACTCTTCTTTTAAGGCTTCGGATTTTTTCTGGATTTGTTCTGGACGCACTATAGAAGTCACCAACCATATGGTTTAGATAAAAAAAAGTACCGGCAAAAGATTACCACACGAATGTCCTCTTTTTTACAAAAAATCCAAAAAATATTTATGAGAGCAGAAACTAGGTATAGTTACTTCTTATTTCTTACTAAAATAGGCTGCGGATGGCCCATAACCTGATAGTTTTAGTTTGATAAAACATGGAATTACCTATCAGCGAAATAAACAAGAAAAACACGTCGTCTGTCTTGTATGAAAATCCAAGTAAAAAGAGAACACAAGATTTATTGTAAGAACTAATAGAGGGGAAAATACATATGTAGATACATGAGTATTAAAGTATTACACTTAGTGTTACAGTGTTGCCAATCAGTTTTCCAATAGTAGTTCGATATAATGTCTGAAAGCTGTATGCGTATTTCTGGGATAGCATCCAATTCAGACCTGAATTTGTTTTTTGTATAAGTGTAAGCTGAAAACCGCTTAAGAGCTTTTTTCGGTTAAGCGCACAAGTTTTTCGTGTAAAGAAGGATGGGCAGCTAAGCAAAATATACTGTAGTAGTTTTACAGTGGCGGACCCAGGTAGGGGAAATTGGGGAAATTCCAAAAATTTGTTAGAACTCCTACTATTCTCCAAATATTTGAAAAATAAAAAATTTCTAGAAATCTAGTTTTCATCATTATATTGAATTATTGTGATTTACTAAAATTTCTCAAATTCACAAACTTTTGAAAGTTTAGAAAATTTTGGAATTCCACTCAAGTTATTTAAAATGGAAAACTTCAAGAAATTCAAAACTCTAAAAATTTTAAATTGCGATGATTTTTAAATGTATATACACGATATATGTTGCAAATTTCATAAATACATAAACATTTTAGTTAATTCCATAATGTGAAAAAGTGGCTGTAGGTGAATGCAATAGTCTTTTACATATCCTGGGAAATCCTTTTGAGGACTCTCCAATTGAACGATATTGCTTTACATTCAGCTTGAATGAAAAAAGTCACTCCCTGGCACACTTTTCTGTAATTCGGTTCTTTCATTTAAAAGTTATTTATACAATTGAAGATAAATTTTTTTAGATAAAAACTGGAGATCCACTTAAGTTTTTCGATATTATTCTGGTAAATGTTACTCGATCCGTACGTAATAATTACCAACTTGAAGACGAGACTTACTGTTACTGATTTATGATAACAGTATGATTAAAATCATTCAGATTATAAACAAATTATTTTAAAATAAAAAATAAAATGTTGAAGATTTTTTTTTGTCATTTTCCTATATTTGCAATTTTTATATTGTATGCATGTTTCTAGAAGTTGTGCCTGTTCAGTGTTTCCATAAACGAAATTTTTCCACCACGATGGAAAATAATGGCTTTTCTATTAGAGCTACCGAAATTGTTCCTAAATTTGTATCCCAGCAATATTAATGCTGTTCTTTACATCTTTTGACTATAGGCCAGTGCAACTATCAAGAGAACAATTAAAATTTTATTGAAAAAAGATAACTTTTAGATTAACGATAAGCTAAAGGGCTGCGAGAAATGATATTTGACTTTATCTTTTGCGTTGCGTTCATTATCTAATAATATGCACCAAGCCTTTTTGCTGAACCCAGAATTTTTAACAAGAATTGGTCTTATTCGACTAACGTGCTGGGGGTCACGTCATGTTGACGTTTGATCTAACCGCTTACGTTGTGTATAGTAAAATCGCCTCATTCGCAACGGAATTTTCACCGAATGAGGACGCAATAGAGAAAAATCGAAGAAAATCAAACTGTTTTACATTGTGAACTGGAAGAAAACTAAAGTTCTTTGCTTGAACAAGTCATGTTTGCATTGTGTATAGCGAAAGGGGAAAAGTAGGTTTGAAGAATGTTTGACAAGCCGCTTGTGTGGTGTATTTCGCTCTTTATAAAACTTCGGAAAGCTTTTTGCCCAAAAATTTGCAGAGCGATTAAACAACTCTGTTGCGTAAAACATGGTTGCATTTGTTGTCTGCAAATATATCGAGAGAAAATTCCTCAAAATAAATATCCTCTAAAAATACTCACGTTTTGAGGAATTACTCACAAAATGGTCACACTGATGTGCTTGCATTAGAAAAGAAGTTATGAAGAGTCAAAATGGCGTGACTCCTTTTTTAAATTCTGACACTCGCGGCTGTTATAGTAAACTGTAGCTGGTGCATACCTAAAATTATTATCGGACAACTGTTATAGTGTTCTGGAGCATAAAAGGAATCAATCTAGATGTGGCAGGCTTATGTGCTCTCATTAGAAGATAGCTCAAAAAACAGTTTCTTTAAAAGGTTACGATGCGTGCACAAAAGTAATAAAATAATGGAAAACAAATATTTTTTTGAAACAAGCTTTTATTTAACATGTACAATCAAAAGAATACAATAAAGTAGTTTAACAAAATATTTTTTAGCAAGAAAATTTTGTAAAAACTGCACTAAAATTGATAAAATTAAATAAGTTAAGCCTTCGTTAAAGTTACTGAAAACCAAATAGTGAAAGGAGTTACTCAAACTCTAATGAAAATTACCAAAAATTTGTACTGATTAACCTCGTTTTTAAAAAAGTTTGTCGCGCGAAAAGCGAACCCGCATTTACATATCTGCATTCATACATATCGTCGTTTAAAGTACAACCGCGTATGGTCATTCTGCAAAACCGCGTAACTGACATTGGCTGCCGAAAATTGGATTTGCTGTGAGCAAGCTCTTGGCTCAATCCTTATCTATTCGTCCTGAAATATACTATCCAGATATGCGATTTCTTTATAAAAAAGAGAACCATTTGGAAATATGAGTGTTTTTACTCTCTAAAAAATAATTTATGCTACCTCACATACGTGGTTTGCACTTTAAACGACGATATGTATACCTAACGTATTATGCATGTACGCTGAATTCGCTGAATTCAATCATTGGCATAAAAAGATATATTTTGAAAATTTTCGAAATCTAACTAAAATTACGCCCACTTTCGATTTCCAAAAAAATACGCGTAAAAAACTTTACAAACGTATGGTGCATTGCTTTAACACGTTGCACCACGTTGGATGTTGTATTCTAGCAGCTAAAGCTAAAAGCTAAAAGCCAAAAATTTCACAAACAAATTCGAAGTTTTTGAGAATTGCCCATATATTTTTATATTCTTTTGGAATTTTTTTGTTTACAAATAATTTATTTTATGTTGATTCTTTTTAATGAAAAAAGGCTAAACCTCCGCTACATTGTGACTTTAAACAAAAAAAAAATAAACCTTGAAGTGATTTCAAAAACATTCCTTCAAAATAAAAACATTTTTTTTTTGTTTTTTTATTTACATATTTTTTATGCTAATTCTCTTTTATCAAAAATTGCCTTGTCTTCAGTAACACTATTTCAAAGTAAAAGATATATTGAAGTGGTTGTGCGATACAATTTTAAAAAAATTTATATTTCTTGCAATAATAGATAAATGAATGTTACATTTTTGGTATACAAAATATTTCCGGGAGGCACAGCCTGCAGCCTTTCAAAGTCATAACATCTCATGTATCTACATATTTATGTGCAGCACAATAGCAGACTAATAACCTTTCCCAGCATTTGTACGATACATCTACCAAATTGATGTATGAGTTCGTGGCATTTGTACCCTTTTTTTAAGAGCTTGTTAATTTTTTATCCAAAAACGTTTATAAAAAGTGAATAGGGCTAAGAACGGATATTAAACTTTAAAATTCTAAGCATTTTTGGCTGCTAATATGACGTTGGAGATGATTCGCCCTCACCGTCCCCTTTACAGCTGATACCAAAAGATCAGTTGAAATTCCTAGTCTTACCGCGTGTATACCAATAGCACAATGGCCTGTTAGAACCTCCATCACTAGCCCTTGAGGTAACGTGTTTTTCGGCACCTTTAAGGGATAACGATGGGCCACTCGTGTCTTGCGCTGCAAAAGGCATTTTGAAGTGGCCTGTAAAAACATTTTCTGCAGCAGAAAAACTCCTTTTTCCTTTATTATGTCGGTCGCTGTGGTGTAGTGGTAAGCAGTGCCCGCTTTCACTCATCAGCACCTGGGTTCAAGCCCTGGTCAAAGCAACATTGCAAAAATTATAGAAAAAAGGTTTTCTCTTAACAGCGGTCGTCCCTCGGCAGGCAATGGCAAACCTCCGAGTGTATTTCTGCCATGAAAAACAGCTTCTCATAAAAATACAATAGCCGGTCGGAGCTGGCGTAAAACTGTAGGTCCCTCCGCTTTGTGTGACAACATCAAGGCTACATGTCGGAGGAGAAGCTCGGTCAAACACTAACATATGTGTAAGCGCCAATCTATTATTATTATTATGTCACAAAAGCAGCACTGCTTTCTTTGAGTATTTTATGAAGTATTCAGTAGAGCACGCAATTTCATTATCGCGAAAACGAAGTATGCGTGTTATTCTAGCGCTCGCCGATCTCACACTGGACCATCCAAGGGTGCATCGCAGGGAGACAGAGGCGTTCCTACTTGCTTATTATCTGGGGCTAACGTTTTTAGGGTCATCAGCCACGCAGTTTTCCGCGATTTCGCTGCGGTCCGGCTCCTAAACTAGCCCTACTAAGAAGAACTCTGAAGCGATTGATAGAGAGGTCAGACATTCCTTTACCGATTTCGAGCGCACCATCATACCCTTTAGCAGTGAGTCTACCACTTCCTTGATGTCAGCTATTTCCACCTGAAAGACACTGCAGTAGTCCGGAAGCCTAAACATAGTTCTGGTGAAGAGTTTCCAACTGAGGAAACCTCCACCAACCCTGTCTCCATGCTTTGATCCGTCCGTCAAGAAGTTTACCGCTCTCTTGTTCGCGTAACCATGCCCTACCTAATCCTCTCTTGAGAGTATAGATAGAGAAGGAGCTTCTGGGATCAATTTAAGAAGGGCTGTAATCTATGTGTTCAGGGCGAAGTCAAATCCTTCCATAACTCCACCCAGTGTTACCACCCAGTTTCCCTGAGCCTAATTGCTTTTCGTGCTGCGACAATTCTGTCTACAATATCCGCAGCCGCCGTGTTCAACATGACGTTAAGGACCTGTGTAGGTGTAGGTGTGGTTCCTAAAGCTCTACTAATTCCAATAAGTGCGCTCCAGTTGTTTTACAACTTTAGCCTTTTATAGTAAAATCCACCAGAAAAGGGCTTCGTGAAACAAGATAGGCATACGTCTGGGTTCATAGAGCTAATGAATTATTTTAGGCGAGAGACGTCACCTTTTACAGATAGCTCCCCTACACAGTACAAGGCAACCGACGCCTTCTTTCCTCAATGTTTCACTTCAACGACAGCTTACTATCCAGGATCAAGCCTAAGTACTTGACCCTGTCTGAGAGCTGCAAACGAACACCCCCACTCGAGAAGAGGGCCACAACGGGTAACTTGTACTTCCTGTCAAACAAGACCACTTCTGTCTTGCCGTTGATCGCCCAACTAGTTACCTGGTTCAGGTAACCTTAAGCCAGATCAAAAAGGGTGTCTAGAAATCGTCCCTTAACCAAAAGTTCCACATCATCTACATAGGCGATCACCCGACAGCGCGCTTTTTTCAGTTACTCTAACAGGTCATTTACAATCGCAATCCAGACCAGGGGGAGAGAACACCACCTTTCGGAGTGCGCCTATTGCCTGTGCGCTCCCCCACTCTGCCGCGACAGTTCTGTGACGAAGTACGCCTTATTAGGTTGGTTTCAACCCCCAGATTATGAATAGACTTCAATATTTCCTCTGGAGTGACATTGCTGAAGACCCCCTCGATATCGAGGAAGGCCTCTACTGCATAATTCTTATGCGTGAAGGCTTCCTCTTACTACTTTAGCAATGTATGCAAGGCGGTATCTACCGACCTTTTCTTAAAATAATCATGTTGGGCTCTGGAAAGACAGTCACAATAAATCGCGTTTCTTATGTGCAGTGACGTTTTTAGCAAAAACGAAGACAGACTGATAGGCGTAAATTCTCTAGGACAAACATGAGAGCCTTTTCCGGCATTCGGGATGAGCGCAACACTGACTACCCTCCAAGCATTGGGGATGTACAGTTCACATAGAAAGAAGCCAACCAATGGCATGACACCTCCAGAGCCCTTTGCAGGTGCGCAGATATGATGCCATCGGTCCCGGCGACTTGAAATGTTTGAACGAATTTATCGCCCAGGCGATATGACGATCATCTAGAAGATCGGAGACGCACTTGGCCTGAAGTACTAAGTATCGTAAAGAAGTACATTTGACTGTACTTCGAAGTACAAAGTACAAGAGCGAAAAAAGAAGTACTGTATTTCCAAAAGAAGTTCGGTTGGTCACATTACGTATAATGGGTATTTCTGGGATACTTATAATTAGAAATCTAAACTAAGTCGTTTCAAAAAATTAGAAAAACGGTGATATATTAAATGCTTATTTGTGATAACTCAGCGTTAAATTGTATTAAATTTATTGAAACGTAATGCATAGACTCTCCGGCATCGAATTAAGAATATATAGAATTTTGAATATTCACAATGGTTTTCATGCTAAATATTTTTCGTAAGTTTTTTAATTAAGGATGGTTCATAAGTATTATAACATAAACAAATAAATCCACGTTTCTAACTGTGTTGGAAATTTAGTAGAATTCTAGAAACTGTTAAAAAAACTTCAATATTTTAAATCAGAGTTTATAAATATCCAGTTCTATAGCCCATTAAATTTTAGATTATCGCGATGATTTTTTATAACTTTTTCTACGCACGACTTGAAGGTATTCTCCTATTTAAATATTTTCGTTTAAGATGCAAGGTTACACTTTACTACACTAAAATTTGATGGGCTACAAAGCAGAATACTCGAAATATTTATAAAAAAATGTACGATTAAAAAGTTTGAGATTTAAAGACAGTTTTTTAGAGTTCTGCCAAGTTTGCAGCACAGTTAGGAACTTGAATTTAAATAGTTTATTGAGTATGAGACATAGTACTTAAATACAAACTTAACGAAAAATATTTAAAATGAAAAACTTTGAAAAAAAATCACTGCATACGCATCGGGTGCTCATTGATATATTTACGTATGTACAGTATCGTTCACATCAATAGCACCCCCATTTCAAAGTGAAATTGTTTACCACTTTAATTTATTTATTTTTTTAATCTGATTAAGAGGTCAAACGTTTTGATGAAAAATCGTTAAATTTAACCTTGTTTTGTATAAAGTTTTAAAACACGGTTTATATTATTTTGTTTTAAGCATGATCATATTTTTATAAAATAATATAAACCGTGTTGCTGACCGAATTGTGGCAGAACGAACTGCTATTAAGTTCAGGGTAACCGGTTGGTATCACTTTGGAGTTCTGAAGGACTTTGACTTCGCCCTGAACACATAGCTTACAGTGCTTCCAAAATGGCTCCCAGAAGCTCTACCTCAAGAGAGGACTGGGTAGGGCGGGGTTACTTATAGAAGGGAGCGGTAAACTTCTTCACGGATGGATCGATACTTAGCCACGGTGATGGTGGAGGTTTAATCTGCCGAAAACTCTTCACCAAAATTATGTTCAAGCTTCCGGACTTCTGCAGTGTCTTTCAGGTGGAAACAGCTGCCATCAAAGAAGCGGTAGTCTCACTGATAAAGGTCGGGATGGTGCGCTCGAAATCGGTAAAGGAATGTCTGACCTCTCTATCACTCGCGTCGGAGTACTTCTTAATAACGCTATTTTAGGTGCCGCGTCCAATCGACATCTAGTGACTAGAGGTGTCAAACTATCGATAGTCACACCATCGATAGTTTTGATAGTTTTCAGAAAAACTATCAATATTCACGATAGTCTCGAAAAAAAACAAAACTATTGGTAGCGCTATCGATGGCGCTAAATCAGTTAGGTTGCTTTGTTTTTAAAGGATCATAGTGAAATAAATATTATCTTATAAAGTTATAATCATTCAAAACTAAGTAACTGCTTAGCCGAAATACTTCTCTTTTTAGAAAGTTCAAAAACAAACACAAGTTATACAAACAACAGGATTCACCATTAACACATGTATGTATGTTGGCCTAAATGCATCGGCATCACACTAAAAAACAAAATTTTTAATTCAAATTAAAAACTTCAGGTATTACCAACAACAGTTCGATATTCCTACTAAACTATCGATATTTTTGATAGTATAAGAAAAAACTATCAATGAGTATTGATAGTCTAAAAAAAATGAAACTATCGATACTATCGATAGTGCCATCGATAGTTTGACAACTCTACTAGTGACCCATCTTTACCCCTTAAAGGTGCCGAAAAACAAGTGTGGAACGTTGGAACCTATTATCTCAATCAAAGCTGGTTTTTTATTCACCCCGTTTACACAGGCAAATCTCAGAATATTATGGTGATCTCGTTTCTTCCAAAAAACGTTGCCCTCCTCCGTTGCTAAATGTGTTTGATGTTACACTCAACCCTGTAATTTTGCCTTCGTTTCCTTTCTAGCTCACGCATTTGGTAATATTGTCGTTTTAAATAACCATCTTATCTTCAGGGCAACCGTCTGCTCTTACAAAGCTTCACAGGGCAGAGAATGTGCCTTTTTTTGTCTTACAAGAGTGTGACATTTTAGGAAACAAACACACAATTTTCGCACCCTTTGTGTTTAATTTAGAATCGAACACGAAAAAAGAAAGGGGCAATCAAAAGGCGGCATTTTTTAGTAGAAACGAAATCACCATTAGCTGCCAAACACACCTATCCTCAATCAAAAAGAAGTTTAAAGAAAATGCCTAATGAAATGGTTCACCGCATCTTATTCCAGCTATTTCATAGTTTCAAAATCCGCTCCGAAGGCAATCCTACCAGATCGTTTAGCAGTTTTTTCAACAATTAAGGCGGATCTCCGTAGCATGCGTATACGTATGCGTGCGTTTGACAGAAAAACTGAATACAGTATATTTTGCTTAGCTCCCCATCTTTCTTTGCACGAAAAACTTGTGCACTTAACCGAAAAAAGCACTTAAGCGAATTTACTTTACTACTTCAATGAGGAAGGTATCCGAATCCCTATGAAACCAAATAATGGAGGAGCACTTACCACGTAGAAATTACTGCAAGCGAAATTTTTACCGAATGGTATCTAATTATCTATATAATTACATTCATTGATAGCCATTTTCGTTGTTCTGCGAGATGAGCAAAATAAATAAAAGCTTGTAAAATTAGGTAATTGTAGGGCCAGTGCAGGTAAACCTAATACTTTCTTTGATAGTTAATAATAGTTGCACAATTTTTAAGGCAGGTATCGCCAATGTGCAGGTATGTTGAATGCACCTATCGGAGGAGTTTCCTTATAAATGTTAAAAATAATGCCGCTAATGCGCATTTAAAGGTAGGTATCTTAAATGTGCACTTAAGCATAAAGGCAGCAAAGCAAAATATACTGTATACAAATTTTTATGGCAGCACCTACATAGCAACGCATGAAAATGTAATAAAATTGTATGAATTTTGATTTCTAAGCATAAATGTCAAACGCACGCATACGGATACGCTTGCTATGGAGGTCCGCCTTTACTTTTTTCGATCTTAAAATATTTTTTCGAACCCAAGAAACAATATCCTTCTTAAGTCACTTTTTTCGTCTTACGTGAATTTTGTATGTACGCGTAAGTCTTAGTAGTAAAACAACGGAAAAAATGATTTCTAAGCATAAATGTCAAACGCACGCATACGGATACGCATGCTATGGAGGTCCGCCTTTACTTTTTTCGATCTTAAAATATTTTTTCGAACCCAAGTAACAATATCCTTCTTAAGTCACTTTTTTCGTCTTACGTGAATTTTGTATGTACGCGTAAGTCTTAGTAGTAAAACAACGGAAAAAATGAGTTTGAGAAGTAAACACGACGAAAATCGGTGAAATGTGCCCCTTGTGAAAAAAAAAATTGTTTTTAGCAATCATCAAAGTACATGATGCAAAAAAGAAGGTGATGTACATAGACAACTTCTCGCTCCAAATCCGCCATGTTGGCTACCTTAGAAAACCCGTGTGATCTGATTTCTCATTTTGAGAGGGATTTTGCTGAATAGTAGTAAAAAGTTGACGAAATACTGAGTAGGCAACACTGCTTCATTGTTCGAAGTTTGCTTTGTTCATATTCGCTGTCATTTGTTTTATTGATTTCGTGAATTTGTGTAAATGTTTTATTAAATCCAATTATTCCTCAATTAAATTATAATTTCACTTCTATCAACACGTTCAAGTAAGTTGTAAGCGAGTCTTTAATTACTTATTTCACAGAAAACTATTAATAAGTAGCCCTATTACATAAGCTGACCAAACGTCCTCCTTTGAGGAGGATTGTCCTCCTCAAACGTGATTTGTCCTCCTCAAAAATTTTGTCCTCCTCTGTCCTCCTATTGAGCAAAAATGTCCTCCTTGTCCTCCTTTTCAAGTTTTATACCAGTGATGAAATTGTCAAAAAATTTCATTCAGAATATTATTATTTCCTATTATCAAGATTACTGCTTTCCATGAGCAATATGCTGTCTCCATTGACAACACATATATTGTCTAATAACATGATCAAGATAAAGCGCTTGCTTGTGGTGATACCCCGTAATTACGTTTATCGATATTTCGATACATAATCAGGATCGCTAATTTTCGAGGACTACTTTTTGATTACAGTAGTTGTTTTGATTTGAGTAAGAAATGCATCAACTCATTACCTAAAGTTAAATAATTAGTTTAGTGTTTCCACTAGAACTAAAATGTCGGATGGGCTTTAGTAGTCAGCCGCACCTTGTGTTTTAAGAAAACCAGGTGGAGTTAACAAATGAAACTTGGTCAGGATGTTAAGGGAGGTATCCTCTAAAACATGTATAACTAAAAAATATCAATAATATCATTGTTTATAAGTTATTTGTTGTTAAAATTTCTTAAGTCGTTCCACTTGGTTTCCTTAACAAAAAAGCATTTGTGCATACTTTTATATATATAAATGCACATAACACTGTACTTAATACTTTACACACTTTTCTTTTATTTTATCTTGTATATAAATCACTTTAATTAAACTTTTATCGACTTGTAAATTACATTGAATTTCACGAATATTTACAATAACACATGGTTGCAAACTGACACATAACATGTGTTGCCATATTGTACAAAACAATACATACAAAGAAGGCAATGATTAAAAAGGAATACAGGGGAAATCAATACAAAAGAAAATGTTCAGCTCCTTTTCTTCGCAAAACAGAAAGGAGAATTCTACTGCCTGAGGGTTATAATCCCTAAGTGCGGCCGAAGGCCGCCTACGCAGAAAGGTGTTCTCTGCAAAAGGTGTTCAGCTCCTTTTCTTCGCAAAACAGAAAGGAGAATTCTACTGCCTGAGGGTTATAATCCATAAGTGCGGCCGAAGGCCGCCTACGCAGAAAGGTGTTCTCTGCAAAAGGTGTTCAGCTCCTTTTCTTCGCAAAACAGAAAGGAGAATTCTACTGCCTGATTGTTATAATCCCTAAGTGCGGCCGAAGGC
>NW_016157588.1:179940-245726 GCF_001687245.7 Rhagoletis zephyria | reverse complement strand
ATATATATATATATATATATATATATATGTATGATCCCATGCTATGCTCCCCCTTGAGCGCTCTTAGCCTTCCACCTGATACGCGCTCCAAGTAGCTCATACATACATACAAAACTGAAAATAGTGGTTAAGCCACAAATTAAATTTAATAAATTTTAATTAACAACTACAGCTACATATGTGAAAGGAAATTTAAGTGAAATTTTTGCAATTAAAATTTATAATTAAAGAAAAATATGCTAAATAATTAAAATTTATGTATGTCTGTTGTTAGCGGCAAATAGCAGAGGCAGATTGATATGTGCGCATATTTAACCGTTGGAATAATATAATGAATTATATAAATATGGAAGTCATTAACACACAAAGAAACAAGAAAATGCATACACATTCTTACTTAAAAAAAAAACATTTGTATCACACGAGGCTAAATAGCGTTGGAGTTGATTCAGTAGTAGCCTTGCCTCTCAGGCAGAACACTCAGCAAAAAAAAAAACATGATAATTTGAAGCTATACTTTTTTATGAAACAAATATTTGACTATCTATTTTCTTCATAAACCCTTTTGCGTTATGTTTTTTGTCATACCATAATTATGTATTTCACACAAACAATTCCCAACTACAAGTTTAAAATTAACTCTAAGATACTGTTAAAATATGTATGAGTATTTTATTGGTACAAACAAATATTTTTGCCATACTTGAATTTCTTTTTAAAAGTATATGAAATACTTTTTGTCGCCAAAAAAGTATTTTCAATTCCGAATCGTGTAATTCACTAATAAAGATAACAGTCAATTTNAGCCGGGGCGGGTTGCTAGTAAATATATATTTATAAAGGTGTATACTTAACATGGCAATATAACCTGCTCTAAAAACAGTTTCACACGATTGGGCATTTTCCCAAAATTCGGAGCAAATCGTATGTCAATCGTGTGAATGCACAAATATTTTCCTTTCAGCTTTGAACAGTAGATTGCTCACTAAAGGCCTATTAGAATATAAAAACTACTACATCAATAAATAAGTCTGAGTGTTTATTAAAACCCAGGATTTTGAAGAAATTCCGAATTTAGAACTTTAGTTTTTATGGTAATGTAAATCGCTGTAAAGATGCCACAATTTTAGATGTGGCCTTTTATTTAACAAAAATCCCTAAATTTGCAGATAGCAATCATAAAAAATAACTAAAAGTCCATTTCTCAATAAGATGTTAAACACTTTGTATTGAGTATTACATAAACTTGAAAAGTACTATTTCATTCGGAAAGAAGCCCTAAGTAAAATAAATACAATAACAAACTCAAAGGAAATGCTTATTTTATGCTCCGATACTTGGTATATACATAACTTCCAAAATAATTCACTATTGCCAAAATCGGAAAAGTAATTAAAATAGACTTACCTGCAAAAGAAGCAGACGCTTATGATGTTTCAAAAGAATTTCCATAGCTTTTGTTTGTGATGCCACCATACTTGTTATACATACATATGTATATATGTAAATAGGTATTATTAACACTTTTCACTTTCAGTTTTTTCTCAAAAAAAAAAAAAAAATTAAAGTATTTAATAATAGTATTTACAGCACACACTTCATTCTTAGTTACTACAATTATCAGAAGGTGTGATAATATTTACACTTTGGTATGCAATGCGTAGTTAATAGTCGTCTAATTAACCAATTTAAATTGGAGCTGCATATTTTAAAGCTACATTTTTCGCATTTGCCGCCATTTTGTCACAAATGCCAACGAATCGCAAATGAATGGTACATACAAACTTATTACTATTGCTAATTTAAAGTTATTTTTTTATACAATGCCTGCATTTGAGATAAATTTTCATATGCTTTAAAGCACACATAAAGAATTTATTTCTTAATACTTTTAAATTGAAAATAAACATGAAAATTTCTACAAAAGCCGATGAACACTTCACATCTCATTTACTGCACTCATCCATCATGTGTGCTTTGCAAAAGTGAAGATATCGATATCTTTTTCACTGTTATCAATTATAATTGCATACATTTTATAAGCACTTATGTGCACAAAAACCAAAATAATTCATTATAAAGAATGATAAACTTAAAAAAAAATCGGAAATCAAAGACGACGCGCCTTTATTTCCTACCTCACTTTCAATTAAAAAAAACGCCATTTTGACTAATACACTACTCGGCGGAAGGCAGGAACTGTCAAACTTCCGTAATTAGTTACATTACAAGCGATTAAAACTAACTAATTCATCTTCACTTTGCGTGACCTCCCGAGTAGAGCTTGAGCACTGCAACTGCAACTAATTCCCACATACATGCATTCAAATGTTTTTATATTGCCAAATGAATGCTTCTGTTGTATTTAATATTTGTATGTGTGTGAACTTTAAAAATTTGCATAAATTTAAATAAACAAAACAAAAAAAAAATGGTTTGCAAAAAAATTCGAGTGTGCGTCGGCCGGGAATCGAACCCGGATCAACTGCTTGGAAGGCAACTATGCTAACCATTACACCACCGACGCACGTACCCGATTTGTGCACAAATTCGTATTAGAGCAGGGTCACATAGAGTTTTTGGAATATTTAACACAGGGTGCTTCATATAATTTTTTATTATTATACACTTACTAGTACCCCATATACCACATAATATATACATACTATGTATATGCATGCTGTCAGCAATCGCCAAAACTATAAATAACATGATTACGCATTTTCTTATTTACACATTTTTAGTACGCTATTTTAAATAATAAGAGAAGCGCAAAAATTGTTGTTCACAAAAAATTTATTCACTGTCGAATCACTCTGTTCCGAACAAATATTCCTCTACTTCAAATAAACACTTTGACACCGGCCAAGTACGTGCGTCGGTGGTGTAATGGTTAGCATAGTTGCCTTCCAAGCAGTTGATCCGGGTTCGATTCCCGGCCGACGCACAGTTCATTTTTTTTTTTTAATGTAAAGAAGGGATAGATATTAATTAAATAAGTTAGTAAAAGCCGAATGTTTTTTAATAGCAACGTGTTGCTTTATTGCAGTAGTTCATATAAAACAATAATTACATAAATGGTAAAAATTCAAAAAATATTGCAACTGTAATTACAGCCAACCCGCTGCCGCGCCACCACCAGCCGCACCCTTGCCACCACTGCCCGCCCACGGACCGACTGTCTCCACGTTGGGTACATGATTGGTGCCGGCCGTAATCGGACTGAATGCTACATCCTTGGTCAAGGTGAGATGATGTGCTGCCCCGGCATTCCCATTGCGTGTGTATTGGCTCAACTTGGATGCTTCATATTCGGTTTTTTGTATTTCAGCTGCAGCAGCGTGTGCTGAACGCTGCAAGGCCGCTGCTGCTTCCGCCTCACGTGCGGCGGCGATACGTTGCTGATGTGCCACGGCTGACTTTGAGGCGGCCAAACGTTGTTGCGCTAACAGCACCGCTTGTGCGGCAGCCGCTGCTTCGGAGCGCTGTATTGCAGCGGCAGCCTCTGACTTCTGGGTGAGTATTGCGGCAGCAGTTTCCTTTTCCATAGCAATGCGTTGTTGATTCAGCACATTCTCTTTGGCCGCCTGCATTTGTTGCTGCGCAATGAGAACGTTGGCGGAAGCTTGCTTTGCAGAAGAAATGGCGTTAGCCACCTCGCTGGGTGAGGGTGCCGAGGAATGGCGAGAGGTACTAGACAAAAAAAAAAAATATACATAATAAAATCGAAAAAGTAGATAAAAAAAAACGGGCAATTTGTGTTGCGGCCTTACAAGCTATTCCAGGGATTCCAGCCACTGACAGCTAGGGCGTTGAAACCGCCGCTGAAATGTGATCCACTGCTGCCGCCTAACCAAGGACTAGCGCTAATGGCAACCGTCTGCCCTGAGTCGCCGCCATATCCAGTTAAACTGCGTTTTGCTAAAGTCTTTTCAGTTGCGGAGTTATTTTGCTCAATACTCGACTCGCCGGCGCTAGTAGCCGAAATAGCAGCTGCGAGCAGGAGGAAGGCAATAATGGGCTGTGGAGCAAATACATTTAATTCAAGGAACCTATTTAATTTTAATTTATACTCACCAAAAATTTAGTACACATTTCGAGTTGGAAACCGTTTACGAGCTGCTTAATTCTTGCAAATTTGCTTTGATAAGAATTTTAAAATTTTAAGCTTGTTTTACGTTTAAGCTTAGCTTGCTGGTTAAGTAAATGCAAGTCGCACACTGAATTGTTTTGGAGATGGAGATGGTCTTTTATACAAAATTGCACTTACATCTGAAATTCAAAAGTAAGCCAGGCACTTTGAAAACGTTAAACCAAATGCAAGCTACCGTTCAGCCACTCTTTAGCTACCCACAAACAGCTCTGTGATCGCGTCTAATGTAAAGGGATTCCGCCAAGTGGTCACGTAGAACCGTTTATTTTGCGTACCTTTCTCCGCTTCCCAGTGACTTTAGTAAAAAACCAAAAGTTCAACTTTAGATGGAGTAAATTAAATTAAATGACCGCATTAGCAGGAAATAAAAACTTATTACTAGTGTTCAGCTAACCCAAAGTGTTCCTCCTGCTCACCTAATTTGACCACTGGTTGGCCTAGTTTAACTCAATTTCATTGAGTGTAAAGTGATTGCTGGAAAAGGCACGATTGGGCACGTTTCTGACGGAATTCAGGCCAGAAACAAAATTGGATAATAGTAGTTGCTCCAATCTCTTTGTTATATAACCGGCTTCCGCATTGCATAACAGCAAGAGTTTAAATGAAGATGTGGTAGTTGGAAGAATAAGGGTTATACTTACTTACATACAAATTTAATTGTAGATATGATGCGTGCTATGTAATATGTATGAAATTCTAAAATAATGTTTTTCGCTTAGAAGGAAATAATTAACCCTCTTATGCCCAGTCAATTTGGCGAGGTCAACTAAAAGTTCCATAACAACGGCAAAAATTAATTTAAAAAAATACTCAAAAATTGTAATTCTCTGTGGCAGTATATGTTTGTGTGTGTCGCATGGCTTTTGTTCCTTTCAATTTGCAAAAAAAAACAGTCCAAAGTCCATTTTGCAGTGCTTGGATGGTTAGTAAATAAATTTCTTCAAACAGTGATTTTCGTTAAAAAAAAGTATATGTTGTAATTCTCATCGCGCACAACTAAAAAAATACTAGTGAGTAAGAAATTCAGGTATCTACTAAATAGTGCGAAAATAGGACTGCCGAGAGAAAACTCGGACCCCGGCCGAAAGGCGAATTGCAGATTGCTAGTGCAGCATGAGCGAGTTGAAATGTATTTCCGAAATCGATTTGCGCTCTCTGGATTGCAGTCACATTTTGCATCTTTTATTTCTGAAGCTGATTTCCGAAATGTGACAGAAAGGTCTTTCTGCCTGTTCATACATCGGAATAAAATGTCTCTTTCTCCATTTGACAGTGAATTGCGTGGAAAAGCTGGAACGCTCTTACGGCAATCACACTGAAGGAACGTTCAGCACTAGCCATAGTAACAGGTATTCTGCAAAATATTCGCAAAGCGACGCAAATGTTCGGAAAAATGGTTATTGAAATGGTTTCAAAATTAAATTGTACAAAAATAATAACAAGTTATGATTCAGATATTTCCCCCTTTTGACGGGCCTGTGAGAAAATATACCGGAGTAAAGTAAATAATACTAGGGCTGTTCAGGGTCTTATGCATATGCTCTGGGATTTGCATATTCGTTGCCTTTGTAAATTAACAACAATAAAATGCACACGCTTGCCATGGCAGCAAGCAAAAAATTTGCAAATTTTATTTTATTAATTTTATACAAAAATTTTGTTGATGTTATAAATAAAGTCTTTACACCGGTCGATTTCTGTCGACTGGAAAATCGGCTGAAAAAGCCGTTCATAAATTCGACTCGTGTAGCCGCTACAAAAGCAACTCGTGTAAAAGCAGCTTAACCCTCTACCGCATACGAAGCCACATGTGGTGACACCACTTTTGTGCGAGTGGTCGAAAAAGGTCTACTCGTGTGCGTGTAATTGCACTGCGATACATGAAAACTAATGAAAAACGCAAGTGTTACTTATAAAATAAAAAATGTTTTCTTAATTCACTTAATTAATTTCCTTCTGTGTCAACCCATAATTAGTTTATCGATACCCAACAGTTTTCAATTGTTTTCATACAATTTCCCTCACATTACTTTGCGAAATAATATTTCAAATAAATGACTATGAGTCGTTTTGTCTTTCGATTTAGGTTTATTGATAAATAAATAACCTGTTTTTCACAGTTAAAAATTGTTTATTCATCTTATTCATAGTTCATGCAGCAGATTGTGTTCGTATGGAATAGTAGCTTATTTCGAAAGGCTGGCTTTAGTATAATGCAGCAATCACCGCATACGATAGCGAATTACTGACTGGCGCCGAGCCGTTGAGAAACTTTCGGCAAATAAACGTGAAAGAAATAGTTCCGGTACTACCAACTTAATATTCTTACCAAGTCTCATAAAAAATTCCAGATAATATTTTTTGTAAATTTTGTCAATTGTATTAAAGCCTGTAATTTTACAAAAAAAAAAAAAATAGGCTAATAGCGAAGAAATTCGATAAATAAATAAAGAAAAGTCGTGAATGTTAAAATGAAAATGGGTAATAAAATTTTTTTATGAAATATGAGCGGGAAAGAATGTTACTCATACGCCATGTGCTAGTATGTAACTTTTAATTAAGAGCAAATATGCCTCTTAAAAATAAACAAACAAAGCACACGAACCTGTCGGTAGGCCGGCCAAGCTGTTCTAAGCCGGCGGTACAGATCTGGCTAGGAGAAGTACGAGCTTTTTAGCGCAATTTGGTCTGATGAATACATGCTAGAAGATTGGAAACTTGTTAGCTCTAGCCAATCCACAATAAGGTTGATGCAACTGTGTGTGAAGCTGTTTTTCATGGCAGAAATACACTCGGAGGTTTGCCATTTCCTGCCGACGGACGACCGCTGTTAAGAAAAAACCTTTTTCTATATTTTTTGGGATTTTGCTTTGGCCAGGGCTTGAACCCAGGTGCTGATGAGTGAAAGCGCGCACTGCTTACCATTACACCACAGCGGCTGACAACATCAAGGCGCACGCCACAAGTCGGAGGAGAAGCTCGGCCAAACACTAACATAGTATGTGTAAGCGCCAATCTATTATTATTATTATATTATTAACTGTTTGCACCAAGTATTCTTAATATTCCTAACGAAGTCCTGCTGACTTTACGGTTTGAAATACTGGAAAAATCTTAGCAAGGGGAATTTTTGTTGGAATGCCAATTATGCAGATGTTTCTACAGGCGAAGAAGAAGTCCAAACATCGAATGGGAATACGCACAAGAATAATCCGAGCGTCAGCAGTGAGTCGTGGGTATTATTACATGTTATCATTTATAAGTACTGATCTACACTACATAAAGAAAAAGCATTTGAATTGTCTCTAAAGAAATGCGTAAATGTAATTTGAGGCTTTCAAAAAGAAAAATCTCGAGCTCAAAAGAACTTCGGAGAGTTCAACTGGTGGCGTTACAGCAATAACATCGAAGGTTTCTTAAAAAATAAAGTCATCGAAATTGTGAAAGAAGGAAGGAACTTCCCAAATACCAGCTATGATTTCACCATATATGAGGGTCCAGGATACAAATACACTGTACAGTCGAATAAAAGCTATGGTTCTAATAGAGTATTCTTTATTATTATGCTAACAAGTTATCCAGGCAAGAGAATTCGATAAACTATTATGCCAATATTCCCGAAAAATTAGTCGAAAATATGCAGTTTACGTTGCTGTAAACACCATCGACAGCCTAAGTGGATTCCTACAGGTACTGTACCTTATCTAAGCTAATAAAAGAAGACATTTTGATTTTTATTTTTTTAAATTTGCTTACTTTATTTTTCTTTAAATTTTCTGCTCACTAAATGATTAAAACATTCAATTACATTTTATGTGATTGACTACAATTTTATTAAAATTTCTATAGAATTCCATAACTGAAAAATTCAATACATACCATATATGTATTTATATATATGAAAGTGTGTAAGTTATATACATCATTTATGTTTTCAATAGATTTAAGTGGTATAATCAATAATATTAATATTAATTGAGCTAAAAAATTAGTCTCCATAAATTTACTTTAAACTTTACTTTTAGTTTTAGTTTAATTGCAATTAAAGTACTTCGAAAATTGTCAAAACTACAAAATATGTTTGCATGTAGAAGTGTAAAATTATTTTGTAGAAACCACAGCATTTAGTATCAATACAATTTTAGTAGAGCTAGTAAAGACTGGAAACGGCACTAAGTGTGATGATTAGATATTTTAAATCAAAAAACATCACATTTTATTATAAAGAGTTTCGCTTAGAATAGTGGCCAGTTAGACTTTTAAAAGTTGACAGATACAATAGTATACATGGGTAAATATTGCTATAGGTATAGGATATTTCTTTGAATATATGTATGTATGTACATATATGTATATGAACAAGTTTTCTATTACGAAAGTTTGTAATTGATCAGAAAGGTGTGTAGATATAAAAAAGTTAATGTGAAGATTTTTTAAAAACGCCACTAAAGTGACAATAAAAGTGTTTGAGAAAAGGAACTTATTTGTTAGTTTCGAGACGAAAGAGTGCAGAGAGGAAAAAGTTTTTGTTTTTCCNACAGCATTTAGTATCAATACAATTTTAGTAGAGCTAGTAAAGACTGGAAAGGGCACTAAGTGTGATGATTAGATATTTTAAATAAAAACATCACATTTTATTATAAAGAGTTTCGCTTAGAATAGTGGCCCAGTTAGACCTTTAAAAGTTGAGAGATACAATAGTATACATGGGTAAATATTGCTGTAGGTATAGGATATTTCTTTGAATATATGTATGTATATATATATGAACAAGTTTTCTAGTACGAAAGTTTGTAATTGATCAGAAAGGTGTATAGATATAAAAAGGTTAATGTGAAGATTTTTTAAAAACGCCACTAAAGTGACAATAAAAGTGTTTGAGAAAAGGAACTTACTTGTTAGTTTCGAGACGAAAGAGTGCAGAGAGGAGAAAGTTTTTGTTTTTCCAAAAAAAAAACAAAAAAAGTTAACGAATAAGTAATGCTTTGCAAATCACAATGTGCAAAAATTGTAAAATATATGCTTATCTATATATATATTGCAAATGCAGGATAAATGGTGCTTTCATGATTCGTATTCGTCACATAAACAGGGGTGTTTCAGAAAGGCTACGCTTAAAAGTCGGGTAACGCGCTAACAACAACTACAGTGACAAATATGTATATATTTTCGCCCTACAGTTTTACACACACAACATGAAATTATGTACTTTTTTTGTTTTTGTTGTCAAATATTTGTTCGTATTTTGCATGAGGAAGCTAATTTTTGTTAATTTTCTTTTTGGAAGTATTGCAAATAAAATCACTGTTTTTCACTGTTCTGTTGCGCGTTTCACACATTTTATCCTGCTTACTTGATTGCTTCCTTTGCGCCTAATGCTTATAATAATTCGATCCATTTCGCAAGTAAATAACAATAAAAAATATTAATAAATGAATAAGAAACCAATTGAAATGCCACATTTCCTTAAATGCACTTGCAAAACGTGTCGCGTAACTTATACGCCATCGCCCGCATCCACACTTCATGACAAACTATTCGCATCGCGCAGTTGATAGCACGCCAACAGATTACTCGGCGCTGTATTGAGCAAACCTAAGCGTTGTTTTTGTTTGCGCTGCTCAGTCATGTGATCCTTCAGCTCGTGCAACTGCTGTGACAAGTTGGTGATGAGCAATTGCGTTTCCAGCAGTTGCGCCTGCATGCTGCGTAGCTCAATTTGTTCGCCGTCCGCGTCCACAGCGGCCAAAGACATGGCGCGCAATCGTGGGAACCAGTCCAGAATGCCGGCTTTCACCATGGCGTATACGTAACTTTCGGGTCCGGTGAATTCTGTGGGATCCTTCACTTTAACCAAAACTATGAAGTACAAATAGTGCCACATATTGTGTTCACTCTTGATATGCTCCTCAAAACTGACCGTTTTGTTGTCGAATGCCGAACGATTTAGGCCACAAATGAAGCAGGTGTTCTTGAGAATTAACTCTTTTTGCTGCTTTTCACTTCTCAGATCGGCAAAGGTGTCAATGATGACACCAAAAATTAAATTCAACACAATAATGATGACAATGAAGAAGAAGAGTAGATCGTATATGACACGTGCAGCGAAAAGGCTCTCCTGTTGAGAAAACATTGCAAGAGAGAAAAGGGCATTGAGTGATGTACATACATATGCAACATTACATCGGTTCACAAAAAGGCCTAACATCAAACTTTACACTTTTAAATTCAATTTTATAGTACATTACATACATTATTCCCTACACTCACCTTGCTCGATGGTGCGCGTAGTATATCTCCAATACCGCCACCATTTCGTAAACCTTGATTCAGTGTCGTTACGATGCACATCACCAAAGAATCACAAGAACGTTCCTTTGTTTCTCCTCCGCAACCACCATTGTCATCAGCAGTTGCTGCGCTGGTAGAACCAGCAACGTTGGCATGCGCTCCAGCGCCATCATCAGCGCCAGAAAAGGCATCCTTCCCAAATGTATCCGGCGCGCTGCAAGTGTCTCCCCCTCCATTCGCTGGCAATGATATTGTGATATCCGCAAGCGAAGGCGTTACTGTCGTTTGTGTTTCATCGGTGTCAACTTCGACAAGGAAGTCGTCCTTAAAGAACATATAGCCGATGATGGAAAAGAGATAAACCAAAATCAAAGCCAATACAGCAGTCAACACAATCGAGCGACCATTGCGTGTCACGGAGCGTATGACATTGACCAGGGTCTCCTCGCGATAGACGACATCAAAGAGCTGAAGACATAGACAAAATTTATTTTTATGTATGTATATTTATGTATGTATATATGTATTTTAGACCGTACCGGAAAAAAATTTCGCGGTATCCCCCTGAGGCTAAAGTATTTTTGCAAGGCAATTTCGATTCTTCATTTTTTTTTTGCCGAACGTATGCAGGTGTCGCCTTTTTAAATTTTTCGTCATATCTTCGACGTTTACATTCGGATCTTAAAGTACGCTATATCAATGTTATTTTCTCGAGGATACAGTATTTTTTGTTCCAAGGTTGATTGACCTCAAGTACCCCGTGATTATTCTAGTAGAACTACTTATTTAGAAAAAAATATTGTATAACCGTATGTAGGTGTCAACGAAAAATGTAAAAAGGTGACCCCTATCTCAGCAAAAAAAAAATAAATTCTCGAAATTGCCTTCAAAAATATTTTAGACCAGGGAGTACGGCGAACTTCTTTTGTTTGCCTGTACGGTGGTACGGTCTAATGCACATATGAAAATCTGCGCAGCGGTTGCGCCCACGCACCAGCAGTGAGTAGAAGAAGGGATGGAAAATCAGTCCACAAAAGCAGAAGATGATATAAATGCAGTGGTAGAGCAGTTGCATGTCCGTGATAATTTTGAAGAAATTCTTTTCCAAGGTACCGTTATTGCCCATAATGCTCACAATATGTACGCTTTTCAAAGTGACCTGGTTGTGGAGGGAGAAAAAATTATTTGTGTTTCAGGCACAAATTGGTTTTGGTTGTTTGATTTTTCACTTACAGTCACAACTCCAAGCAGACAAAGCGTTGACTCCGGCCCAATTAGAAATATCGAACGTAGTATCACCGAACCAATTAAAGTACGTATACCCGACTCGCGCGGTAGCGTTACAACAATAGCCAGAGAGAACAGCAGAATTGCCCAAAAGAGTAAGGATATATGAGAACTGAGCTCTGTAAAAAAAAATTTCAGATTGAGATACAGTTAGAAAGCTGAAAGCTATAACGATTTACTTACCCGGCACAGTATTGTCAAAAGGATAAAAGAAGGCAACAATTAGATTAATAACAACGACACAATTGAAGAGTATATTGCTCCACAGCGACATGTAACTACTGACCCAGAATAGGAAGGGCTGACCTGTCAGTCATAATCTGATTTTTAGCGACGTTCGTTTAGAAAGTTCCATTTTTATGTTACTTACCTCTCAACTTCTTCTGCCATTTCATTTCATTAAACATCTCCTCGGCTTTGTCGAAGAAATCGGCCACCTTTGAGCCCTGATCGTCACGTTCTGCTGTGTTCAAAATCTTGATTTTAGTATCTGTGGTCAAGTACTCACATATTTCGGGTATCGGAAAAACTATCTGCTCCAAAGTGCGATCATTACGTACGATCTTTGAACATGAAATACAAAAAAAAAAAACAACAACGATAAAATTAACAACCCAAAACTCTAACTTCTCACTCACTTCAATTTGCGCTGTGTGTGTTGCGTAGTACATTAGCGCCTGACTCATTTTGGCGTCGAAGTTGGCCGCTTGTGGATCTTCACAGGCCTTGAGCAGTGCTGCCAGTTCCTTGTTGTGCTGCGCCAGCTGGTGGCAAAGTATGTAGATGTTGTGACCCACCTCGCGTGGACTCACCGACACATCGTCATCTGCATCCGCATCGCCTTCATCGTGATCATCACTTTCGTCGATCATTTCCTCTTGATGGTATGCCTTGCAGGCAACCTCCACCAGCTGTTTCGGATTCATATTGTACAAAATGCGTTCGGCATTCTCGCTGTCGCCGCGACTCTCCATAATAGCCAACAGCAATTTCGAGGCATTGTTCTTCAGCTCCAAAACGAGATCCATGCGATTTTCACCCAGCGGATTGATGTTGTTTAATATGAGCGCCGTTATAATGTCCAGCCCGTTAGATTCGTGTGTTGCTATGCAATTTTGATTCTCATGGCATGGCCCTTGACAATACTCGGTAAGCGTTTCCAAGGTTTGATTTATGAGTGCCACATTGTTTTCGTTGATGTAGAGACCGAGCAGGCCCAGTCCACCTGTGGTCGAGCCACAAATGCAATCCAGAAACATCAACGTTTCGGAGACGAGATTGTAGTTAGTCTTATTGTTTTGATTTCGCAGCAAATTCTGCAGATCGGGATTGTGATTCTCACAAAGCAATTGCAAGAACCTCAGTATCGGTTGCATTACCAATACTTTATTCGAAATCTTATGCCGATCCTCCTTGCTGTCCTTGTGTTTCTCCAACTTTTCGGCGAGTATGTCTTCCAACGGGCTATTAATGCTAATTGCAGAATTTTCATCACCCGGATGAATGCTGCGTGCATTGCCATAAGCGCGCGCTGTCGCCAAGCCTGCATTATGCAGCTCCTTCTTCAGCTCGTCGGTGATGACGACGCCATTGCTCTTCACACCATGCTTGCGTGCTATTTTGTCCAGCTCCAGATTGGCATCCTGCTTGTTTTCGTGCGCCTTCGCGGCAATGTCTGTGGTGTTTACCGTAACCGTGGACTTTATCTCTTGCTGTGAGTCTTTCATCTTCTCGAAGAAAACCTTGTAGAAAGCTTGATTGAAGTCGCCGCTTAAAAATTTTTGATACATGCCCTTCTGTATGATAGGATTTCCACCTTCAAGCAGCGCAATACCCAGCTCGACGGCCTCCACGAAGATCGAGGGCGAGTGTACAGATTTTATGACAAGTTCAATGACCAGATCGGATGCGCCCTCGCGATCTAAATGATTTTGAACCTCGTGTAGAGTTTTGCCAGCGCGTTGAAGGTACTTGGCGCCAGGGCCATGTGTTACCAAATAAACGCGCTTCTGCTGCTCCAGCGCGCTACCATCGCTAGCATCCGACTTGCCTGTAAAGGTAAAAACAGGGACACTCCTCTCGATTCATTTATTTAACTTTAATCTTAACCCGATGTGTGTAGCACAATATTAGTATGGGAGGAGGCGAGATAAAGAGAGAGAGAGAGAGAGGGGGAGAGAGAGAGAGAGAGGGAGAAAGAGGGCAGAAGAGAGACGCACTTCTGTTGCATCTCAAGTGTCACATTTGGCAGTGGCGATGTTATAACTCACTAGTACCGATAAAATATTAAAAAATTATTTAAAATGTTTTGGACTCACCTTCGATTGCTTTTGGTCCCACTCCACCAATGCCGAGACTGCTGCTTTCACTGCTTCCTCCTTTGATACCAATGCCAACTCCGCCGCCAATACCGCTTATAATTCCACCACTTCCACCGCCCCCCTTACGATCAAAGTACCTCATTAATAGAGTGTTGCGCAATGCATCGCCTTTCTCGCCGTAATTCACATCGATTGCCATCATTTCGCGCAGTGTACGCAACACCTTCACGCACAGTTTTTCCTCCTTCTCCTCCAGCAGCTTCTCAGTATGTTTGATTAGCTTTCTAATGAAGCCACCGCTCTCGCAACGCTTGCGCGCCTCGGTACCAGGCGGAAAGAGTAACTCCGATCTATACAGAATGTCAACCAACAACGACAACTCCGCCTCCACCACCGGCTTCAGTTGATCTTCCAACAGCGAGACAATATCTTGCAAGCCCTCTATGATCGATCGGTCCAAACGCATTAAATTTGCCGAGAGCTGTGTTTCATATTTTGGCTGCTTCGAGGCCAATAGCCATTTGGTGGTCTGACGCGTTAGCAAGGCTGTTTTGCTAGACATCGACACCACCTGCTGCTCCAGATCGAGCGGTATCGCAATGTTGCGTGTCTTCGCCGATTCAGCCAACGTACGAACGCAGTTCTCGACATTAAAGCGATCGGCCAGTGACAGCCACTTGCACTGCGACAGGCGATAGGTGGCTTGCAGTATCTGAACGAAAATCATCTGACGCGTCTGCACGATGGTGCTTTGATCGGAGAAGGGGCTGGAGAAGAAGGTATTCAATACATTCGTTACACCACTAAGCACATAATTAAGTAGGGTTTTATCGGCATTGGCGCCGATGGCAATCAGCTGATTGATGTCGACCAGAAACGATTTCTCGAACAAATTCCACATATGGCTCGACGAGTAGATCTCCTTCACCTCCACCTCGGTGTCGATGTAACAATGATTAAGGAAATCAACATAGGCCTCTTTAACCTCGGGTATGCAAGCAGGATTACAAATAATGGTCACTATATCGTCCAGTGAGAGCAAATTATTGCACTTGATTTCGGTGTACACATTCTTGCCCATGGTACAGCAAGCCAGCAGCTTAACCAGTTCCACATGGTAACGCAGTTGACTAGTATCGCTTAGTGGCGACTTTTCAATCTGCATCATCGAGACAAACTGATTGAAGGAGGTCTTATCGTTGTAGAAGACGAGCACATCCTCGCCGGCATTAATCAATTCCTGCATGACCATATCCTGACACTTGCGTATAAATTGATTTTCAGCTTTGACAATCGTTTGAAGAAACTGCAAGTAGACAACGTGTCGGCCATGGATCTCAATGCAATGTACGAAATGCTGTACGACTTTGTCGGTAACTTCGTTGCAGAGAGCGAGATTGTCTTTGAAGATAGCGCAAACGGTCTTGGCCTCCAAGATCTGGCATCAGAAAGGAATATGGAATCGTGTGATTTGAATAAGAAGTATTAAAAAAAGATCGTCAATTAAATGGAAATATCAGGAATGTGCCAAGTTATTGACGATGGGTAGGTGAAAACAACTAACAATCTAATCCTACTTACCCCCGGATTCAGGAACAAGTCTAACTGATTATGCAGCAAAACTTGATTTTGCTGATTTCCCAAGCAGAAGTTCTGCAGAAACTCATGCGCTAAGCACATCAATTCCTTCATCAGCACATCGTCTTTCTCATCATAGGGATTCTGCAGCAGATCAAGAATAACAGTGTGTACGCCAACGTTGCGTAGTAGACGTTGCTCGTGTTTGCGTGGCTTCACGATAGGGCCTTGCGTGCCAAAGAGGTTTAATATAATAAAAAATTTGTGATTTAGAATAGATATCAATATAAAAAAATTAACCCAAAATTTTGTAATTTTCCAGATTATGCAAGGAGGGGCGGAAAATATCGACAAAATATGGGTTTCCATAAATTTTGTGTAGTACTTAAAATGTGACTCCAAACAATAAATACAGTTAATTATTCACCAACATACCAGAGGTGACGCAGAATTTATTCATGCGTATAAGTATCTCCTTAACTTTTTTGTACTCATTGAGTTGCTCGTTAGAGAGTGAGGCGCGATATTCATTACTCAAGTTGGAGACATCGATGGCTGGGTCAGACGAACGTTCAGCGGCTGGAGTGTGATGAAATAAAACATTATTAATTAATTAATTTTGATTAGGATAATGGAAGTGCTGGCACATACTTGCATTAAACTCATCAGTTGTTTTTGGCTTGTAGACCCAGAGCTCGGACTTTTCAACGCTTTGGCGCAAAATATCCAAATCGGACTTAATTTGCTTATATGACTCTACATCGCTGTCGGATACGAGTAATTGCACCTGTAAACAGAGTGGAATTTTAATGTTTCCTATTTCAAATAGTTTACAAAATTTTATACAAAAAAATTTCTAAACAAAAATTGTTAGTACTAACGATATGATCCCATTTTGGCTAGCACACGGATAGGTTAGGTTTGTGGAGGGATTACGGGTATAGTAATGAGCAGGCAGTAAATTATAAGGCGTGGTATAAATTCAAAAGAAAAATTGAGGTTAGTAAATAAATTAAAACACGTATGTACATTAGTTCATAAATACAAATTTAACGATTTCAACACCAAACACAAATCACAAAATGCACTTTTTCATTGCATCACCACTTACCTGCCTGAAAGCTTGTAACACCTCCTGCCGCTGACTAAAATGTCTGAATAGTAAGTGCAGCGCGCCTGATACCAACGGCGGATAATCGTGCATGATGAGATGCAGCAGCACGCGCAGGAATGTGCGACCACCCTGCCCATCCAAATCCAAATTCGCCGCATCGCCACTGTCACAATCGAAAATGTCCTCAGCCTGCACACCTATTGACTCCAAATCGATATTCCGCTGACGTGCACTGAGCGCAGCAGCAGCTGTGGCTGCGGCTTCCATTAGCGCCGCATCTTTGGCACTTGTCTCAGCGCCGCTAATATTGCCATCCCCAGCAGCACCGCCATCAGATGATCCAGCGCCAGTAGTTGTGTGTGCCGCCGCAGCTTGTGCCGCCGCGACTGCTGCTGCAGCCGCACTTAGCTCGGTCTCATCAAATTCGCGTTTGAATATCGATAGGAGGCAACTGATTCTATAATCCAAACGTACGTCCAGTATGAATTGTAGAATCTCGATTATCTTCAATTTAGTATCCATGACCAATGGATACTCTTTCAGCATTTGGGACACGGACTTGCGATGTTGTAGTGCTAGCGATGCAGGCGAGGCGATTGCTTGACCGACAGAGCCGAGTGCTAGCGAAGTCATTACGGTGTTCATGTCACCGATCGAGCGAAGTACGCCACCTTCGGCTGTTTAAGGAGACAGAAACAGGAAACAGAGGTTAGTTAAAGCTGTGTTAGTTTGGGCAAAGATTTAACAAATTAAGTAAAGTTGGCAAAACACTTTATAGTAATAGCTGTTGTTACTTTCTTAGGAAACGTTTCAGAAACTTACCCGCTTCCTCTTCTTGTGCCGCTTTTTAATCAAATTAACAATAATTTAAATTGTAACACGAAAGCAAAAGCCGCAGTTGAAATTCAACAAAAATAAAAGCCAACATTTTAAACAGGCAATAAAGAAACCAGTAAATAATTCGAAAAGAAAGTAATATACGATTTCGAATATTAAATTCAAGCAGTAAGTAATCGAGGTAAATCTTTCGCAAAATGTAACCCAGTAGAAAGGTACACTCTTTTCTTGCACAACTTACAATCAATGTCCGTGTTTACGAAACGTCCCGGTGCCCCACCATCCATGGCAGTCTCTGATACGCAGTCCAAAATGCAGAGCAATGTTTTGGTTAAGCGCAGCAAATCGCTGAAGCTATAGAAGCCAAAGTAAATGAGATCACGTGCCAGCTTAACCACCTGCAACAATGTAGGGTGTTTTATTGCGAACGAAAAGTGTGAGCTTTGGAAGCCATACCTCGAATGTCAACTTATTTTGCTCCTGATCGGTGAATAGCCATACCTTAGTGGCCACATTGCAGAGATAGTTTTCTACAAATGCGATTGTGGTGTTGAATTTGGCACGCACAGCTTCTTTGTTGTGGTCGGGTTGTTGATTTTTGCCGTCGTAGCTGCAAAGTGATTGATATTTGTTGAGAAATGGTGATTAAGAACATTAAACTAAAAAACGAAACTCACTCTAATATCGACATCTTAGATGGTATTTCGCTCCAGAGGCGCGCATATTTCACCGGCGTCACTGGCTCCTGTGGATCGCGATCGACATGCAAATGTAGCATTAGACGACAGAAAGAGGCGCGCAACTCATATGGCATTGTCTCATCGGACATGCATCTGAAAAATACGAAAACAATAAAATACGTTTGGATGCTATAAATCTCACAAACAGTGCACATTGGCACATGTAGCATACTTAAGAATCAAATCGATATCCAAATGTGGCGATAAGATATTCAAGGCCAAATATTGACGATTCAAACACATGTTCGAAAACAAATTCAATTGGTGACGATAGTAATTGAGTATGGCGGCCTCCTCCTCCTTGCCTTGAGCAGCGCAGTCAGCCAAATCGCCCATTGAACGAGAGTTCTATAAATTAAAAATATAAATAAAATAAAATGAAATAAAGAAATCAATGAACGACTTAAGCATTCCAACACTTAAATGTACAAAATTCAGCCGTTGCACTTACCGGCTGGCCGCGCCACTTTAAATGTATTTCATATTTCTCCTCGATTTCGGGCGCATCATTTAGACTGGTGGTGTCCCAGCTGGTGGTTGTGGTTGAATTCGAGATCAAATCGGACCGCTCATCATCGTCCAACACCTCTGTCAGCGTGCCAAGCGAATATGAATCATCCGCAGCATTGCGGAAGCCATCGTTAACGGGCGTTTTGAAGTGCTTAATTTGCGTTTCGATAAGTATGTCCGAGTTCTTTGAGCTGAGTACACTTTTACAAATTAGCTCCTGTGTCACAGCAATCGCCTTGCGATTCGAAACACACAAATCGGAGAGATAGTCGAGAAAGCGCGAGTCCCAGTTGTGCATATTCTTGCGTACTAGACCCACAAAAGTCTCGATCTCTGCGGCTGTTATGTGCTTCTCGAGCAGTTTGCGATTGTTATGCAACAGTGCGGTGATAGTGTCCTCGGCGAGGATGTCATAGCCAATTTGCTTTTGCATGAGACCAAAATGCTTGGCAATATACTCCTAAAAAAAAAGAAAGATCGAGAGAGCGAGAGAGACCATAACGTAGGGTGACACTAAAATGCAATTAACTATTTAGTTAGCTCACCTGATTCTTTCGATAGTCCTGCTGCGATAGACGCAATATGCGATAGCATAAGCGGAATATATTTTTATACGGACTGTTTTTCGGGTCGCTCAGTTCATCGAGCCGCAAAAAGGGCGCTTCACCGCTGGGATTCTCCTGAAATGGGCCCTGCAGTATTTTGAACAGCTGCTTTAGTATATATTGCTCGCGCAACAGCTTTTGACGATCTCGTATCGGATTCTTAATTGTCAATTCCAAAGCCTTCGCCTTGTTCTGCTCGTTCTCCATGCCAGCAATAAAGAAAACTATGTCCTGCAGCAAAGCAATCAACGAGCGGCGCTCATTTATCGAAATGCTGCCGTTCACCAGCTTACTCGTAACGGTATCCAGCACTTTGCAGGCATCGTTTGCGAAATCCAAATCACGCACCTCCACAGGCGAGACGGGTATGAGTGCAAATGCCTCTTTATCCTCTTTGATAGGCGAACAGCAAACCTGCGTGCAATAAAATTGGAATAAATTGAGTTCAAGGTCTGCGCCAAATTGCATTGAAATTTAAATTGAATTGCTTTTGTCTACGCATGAGTGTGCTTGTGCGTGTGCTTTTGCGTACCTTTGACATCACCGGCTTGTCATCGTCTATGTCGATGGGTATGGAGGTGGCGTGCACCCATGTGTTCGAGCACAAATGCCGTAAACGCACATAGCTCGATTGCGGCACAAGGCTGTCGGCGCGCGCCATCGTTGTGGGATCCAATTCGAACACCGATGCGATTTCCGTGGAGTATGGCACCGGCACAAGGCGATAGCGTTCACATTTGCTCTTCTCTGTGTTGATTGAATGAAAATAAATTTTAATGAAATAAAGAAATGCGTTGCTTATGTATAAAGGGGGCACCATCCTTTGAAGCTACACACCTGCCTCCTTCAGTGATGCATCCAGCCCACTGCCATCCAGCGAGTGTGTCAACGATGCGCTGCCTACCGATTCCAGCTCGGCAGCCAAGTAATAACCGGTGGCCAAATGTTTAAAACGATACAATGAATTCCAGTGACCGGCACCGCCGCGACACGAGTCATGCTGCACAACCTCCACCTCCCACAACGCTTTACTGCTGGTGGCTGCCGTCGCGCTTGTACGTCCCGTTGTGCGCAAAAACACATGCTGTTGCTTTTTATACTCGTCCATGGTGAGGAATTTCTCCTGCTCGGCATGAAAGAGGCGCACAACATCGCCACCCTTAAGAATGTGCTCCTGGTTTTCTTTGTGCTCCATGAAGAGCGTAATTTTCCATGAAGTCGAGGAGTTTAGTACGTTCACCTCCTTGCAGCCAGGATTGTCGGGGAGTTCGTAATTGGCAGCGACGTGCAAATTTTGTTGTTCAGCATTTACGGGATTCAAGATGACCTTGTCGCCAACAACAACATTATCACCTGCGGAACGCAACTTATAGAAGGGCATTATGTAGAACCACGAACCCTCATTGCCATTGGCATCCAAGTAAACGCGCATTGCATTTTTCTCCAGCAGCGAGGGCAGTCGTTTGTTCATGGTCAGGTATTTGTTGGATTTGAGATGGAGCAGTTGCACGACGCTGCCATATTGAACAACGGTGCCCAGCAATTTTTTGTTTTCCGTATCATTTTGCTTCTTCTCGATTTCGGCAGCGTGCTGTACGAAAGAGGCGCAATGGAAGATAAAAGCGAAAAATGCAGAGGAGGAAGTTAATTGACTATCCGCCCAGAAGTCGCTTAAGAAAATTCAATATTCTCAAAGATGCATTGTGCGGCACGATGTGCTTGGACTTGCCCAAATAAATATGAGTGGGGTAGTTGCATAAATAACTTTCTTTCATCTTATCCTATAACCAAGTTTAGCGCTGATGTGAAAAATACATACCTTCCTTATCTCCAACTTATCCCCTTCTCTCTCAGATTGCACCAGAAGAAACTATATGGACCAGACCTGCTAACTATACGAGTACAAATAGATGCGTTTCTTCTCAAAGTTTCCGTCTAATGTAACTTAACAAAACTTTAGAAGCAAATTAATTGCAAACTTGTTCAAACCCATACAAAAATTCGAGTTATAATTTAGCACGAACGATTATCCAGTCTGCATTAGGAAATCGGCTAGTCTATCAGCCGTTGTCGTCAAGCTCAACTTACGATAGACCCAGAAATCGTGCTGTTTCGAGGGGGTCGGACTAAAAGGAGAGCGTTATTAGCTGAATCGATTTATGTGCGCATGTAAAGAGCTGATTGGTGTCGTTGAGGTAGCCTTCACAAGTCGAGCTTATGTTTGGTATGTCGGAGTTGAGTTTGGAGAGGCACGAGTTCAGTTTACTGAAGTATTCAGAGCTTAATTGTTCGTCTCGCAGTTGACGCTATTCGTCTACTGGTCTGCGTGGTCTTTTGGTCCTAACACGGCATTTATGGAGCCAGAGTCTCTGCTGAAGTAGGTAATGAATTCCCTCTGTCGGGCTTGTGAGTTCTTGGAGATTACTTAACGTATCTGGCTCTGCTTCCAGCAAGTGTCTGTTCGAACGCGCCCTGCAGTGATGGTCGGGCGACATCAGAAGGCGTCCCGTTGCTATCCGGAGTGCTGTATTCCGACAATTCAGTAGCGTTCAAGCGGAAACAGGACAAACTGTCAATGGTAACCACTAAAATTGTCGGGTTTTTCGCTCTAGGAATTGGTGGGCCATTTATGTGAATGTCTAATTGCAGCTTGACCTCTTTTATAAAAGTGGTAAAGAAGACCGCCGTGGATATTATAGGAGATAGGGTTAGGCTCCGTGCAGGCAATTGTTAGCGTAAAAAATCAGGGAAACACCGCCTCCGGTGGCCTGTGGGAACCCTTTTTCCGACTCTCAGGTAATTCGCCGTCCACCGTTTTAATCCCTGCGGGAGATAGGATGTCTCAATGTCTTCTATCACGGTGGAATTCAAGACGGTGTCGAATACCTTTGACAAGTCCAGCGCTGACCGGACAGGGCGGTTACGGTTAAGGCCGCAAGTTTCCTGTGTGCTTATTGCGTTAAGTAGTGTGGTAGTGATGTGCACTCTACGGTAGCCATGCTGATGCTTTGCTGGGGTTAGATGACAAGCGCAGTACGGTATTAGCCAGGCCTCAAGCATATTTGCCCTTGGGGAAATAAGACTCAACTATGTTATTGGGGTTGCCCGGCTTAAATAGTGGGACCACCCTTCTTAACTTATACAAATCGAGAACGTTCGGACCTATAGCTTTTGAGGCTTTCGCCTTCCCGATGTCTACCTGAATTTCACCCTTGGTGAAAGAAAGTGGCGCAGTGTGCACAGCTTTCTGATCATTCGACGCTTGACCTTACTATTCTGTCTTCTGTATCTTCTATAACAGACTCTATAGAGGAAAATAATAAATTGAAAATCTACTCGCTTATTATTTAAACATATGCACGCACACTAGCTCAAATCGAAGTGGTCACTTGAGATTTTCAAATGCACATACATACATACATATATGCATACCCCCTTATGTACGTACATATGTACATACCTTAAGTATATGCCTAAAGAAATTTATTATCTAAATAAGGTACTCACATGCAAACGCTTCAGCAAATTCGTGTCTGTGTTCGAGCTGGCAGACTGTTTGGCGGCTTTCCAGAATTGCTTCTGTGCAGAGTAACGATTCATAGGACAAACCTTGATGAGGCAATCTGTAGGGGTGGCAGAAAGCAATAAACGAATGAAATAAAGCAAACAAACAATACACGCGTGGCAAGCCAAGGAATGTGGAGATTAGTTGTTAGTGGCAATCCAGCTAAGCAAAAAAATTAAGTGGCTGAACAATTAATTACTCACCTCTAAACTTCTTCGGCGGATAATTTAAATCACCCGCCTCCGGACACACCACGGTACGATCATCCACAAGGCTGACGTTGGTAATTGTTGCCGGCGATAATTTGGAGGTCGTTTTTTTTTTTTTTTTGCAACAAACAGCGAGCAAACGAGCGAGTGTTTAAACGGTGCAGACATCAACAGCAGCGCAGGCAGGAGTGCGCACACAGGGCACCACATTGGCGTGCAGAGTGAGTAGGCGATTTGATTTGGTTTTGGTTGGTATGACGAGGTATGGTCGAGCAATATAGGAATGAAATAAGTATGTTAATGGTCAATCCAGAATAAATATTAGCAGCGCCTAATCACATAACACGGCAGGTATGCAGCAACAATAATTAGAACAGGTAATAAAAATTCATAAACACATAAAGCCGCTTGTTGGGGAGGCATTGTGGAACTCATAAGCAATTACATACATATACAACTACACATACATATGTGTGTATGTAGAACGGAGGATGCATGGGTTTAGGAGGCAGGCAAATTCCTTCGAGGGTCACACGCGAGCCATTGAACAAATACTTGGAATTATTGGTTTGGGGCAATCAGAGGAGCACAAACAAAGAGGCATAAAAATAACAATGCATTTACAAACGTAGTTAAACATTGATTAACTACAATATACGCAACTATAGGTGAAATAAATATGTACATACTAACACTCACTTATACTATTTGTATGCATAAATTAATTATTTAATAACTTACCCGAGTGTGCTGAGAAAGCCGCAAACACTGCCCTCCGCATAGAGCGACACAATATCGCCCAAGTGCAGGAAACTCGCCGAGCCAATTATATTGTCACCCATTGTGTTGGAAGTATATAGGCGTGTTGGTGGCGGTGGTGGTGGCGCTGACGGTGGCGGCGCTTAACGTATGTACGTAAAGGAAGGCGCTAGTGAGGAGACTGGAGTGGCTGACTTATGCACAGTGTGTCTCACAAGTACATATATATACTTTTATGCCTTAGTAATTGTCTCCCACTTTTCCACTTCTTCTTCTTCTCCTCCTTCTGCTTAAATATCATATATGTGAATGTATAAGTTTACTTCCGGTTGCTGGTGCCAGACTTAAAAGGTGAAAATGAGGCAGAAACAATGGTTGGCATAAAAGCTAAATCAGAGTGCAGCAGCAGAACGAATTGTAGTAGCAGTTGAAAGGAAGCTGTATGCGCTTGTATTTTGTTTATGTATGTATGTACATATGTACGCAAGTGTAGATGCTGGGTTTTTATCACAATTGAAGTGCCGTCTTTCCGAGTAGTTGCTGAAAAATTTCGCTGCTAAGTAGTTGCACGAGAAGGTGCAGTTTTTGTAAGTTTAGCGCAATCCGTGGCCCAACTTGTAGTAATTTAACTTCAATTAGCTGCAAAAGAAATAAAGTAAAATTTACATTTTACTCAAATGTATAAAAAAAAATATTTTACTACATACACAAATAAAATGTTTTTTAAATAGCTTAATACTTTCATTTGAAAAAAAGTAATTTTTAAACAAAAAAAAACCAAACCAACGGCAATTCTCATATAAAAATTTAAGAGTACCGTTAATTACTTCATGATCCAATGATCGGATCTAAACTAAATAAGTCTGAGGTACCACCTTTCCTTTAAAAATAATTATAGAAATCGGTTAACGTGATCCAAAGTTATGCGGTAACATACATAAAAAAAAATATTCCGACGAATTTATAACCTCCTTTTGAAGTCGGTTAAAAATTATTATTCGAGATGACATAGTGATTATCGCCAGAAGGAAGTTCGCAGGTACCTTCAGCGACAGCAAAAGGTGGTTAGCGGATGTGGGTTTAAATAAACTCTTGTTAAGGACTGATGTTGAGGCGGCCCCTCCAAAGCTATAAGAGCTGTAATGGTGTGTAAACTGGTAACGGGCAAATCTTGGGGATGAAGCCCATAGGATCCTAAGATAGATGTACACCATGATAGTACGACCAATGGTAACCTATGAAGCAGCGGCTTGGGTTTCCAGGACTACTCTGTTAACGGTGCGGCAGAGGTAATTCTGGGAACCGAGCCAGTGCTTCTTGCAGTTGAACAAGTTGCAAAGCGAACTCTCCTTAATTTCGCGAGAGACTGTTTAGGCAAAGGTAGGGTTTTATCATCTAGGAACAGGGACATGGAGTACCGCTTTTATGGAGAGACATGTCTAGGTGAACATAGCCGTATATAGCCACAGACTGAAGGTTTAGTTGCCCCTGGAAACCTTTCCAAGCGAAGGTCTATGCCATCAATCTGTGTGCTGAGATCAACCTTCGCAGGAATTATCGAAGTGAGAGGATCCTAATTTTATGTGATAGTCAGGCTCTTTCATCCTTCGAGGTCAAATTCTGAGTGGTCGTGGGGTGTGGAAAGAAGCAAATGACCTAGTTGAGAATTGCTATGGGTACTGGAAGTCGAAAGAAATGAGGAAGCCGATAAGTTAGCCAGAATTGTTGACCTGAGCCCTTCCTTTTAGTAGGTCCCAACATGACAAAGGAGCTGAGAAAGCAAAAAAAAAAACTAATGGAACTACACTGGCGTAGCGCTACGGGTCTTCGACCTATGACGCTCCTGTGACTCGGCATTACACTTCCCCCGGGAATGTGAGGCCGTTTCGCATACAACGGATCGGAGCATAGGGCATAATTACTCGACCGTATAATACCGTTTAGTCAGAATCCTAGGTTTAATGGCCAAGCGATAGTCGTGCGATATCTGCAATTACTCGGCGAATACTTTTTTCCCGGATAGGGAAAGGGTGGGAGTTACTTCGATTACCCTTAGTATGTTCTGGATCATATTGGGCAGTGCGGTTTAATAATTAATCGTCTTGACTGAAACTTTTGATTATAAAATTACTCACCCGGCATCTTCCGTTAGAAACTCATACGGTAGAACTAATGTCTTTTGACCCAGTACTGTGGTAGATACATTACTCAATATGACGACAGAAAATCGGTAAGTGTGCATCTTTCGGCATTCGTAACCACTACTCAGTAAAGAGGGATTGTAAGTAGGCTACACTTAGTTGGCCCTAAATATGGTATATTGAAGCAACTGCTCGCAATAAACAGAAGGGTCTGCAGTAACTTTTTGAGTTTGTGATCGGCATACTTGATGGCTACATTTGTTGGGAGCCAATGCTACGCCGAATAACTGCGAAGAAAGGCTCCAAACCGCCATCGCATAGAGAGATATAAAACCCGGCCGGAGGACTTTTAACATATTTATAGTTCGCATAGGAGCGGAGATGTACTGCGTGGAACTGGAGATTCGTCAACCAATTAATTGTGGAAAGTTGTAAGCGGAAGCTCTGCTACGAGGAACAGGAAACAACTTAATCGCTAACAGCTACGCAGATAATAAAGTACCGAGAAAGGCAATCAGCTAAAACAATATTACTTCTAAAAATATCCCAGGGGTAAAGTTAAACTAAATAGGCGACTACATATCGTCTGCTAACGCCATATTTCAGAATTCGGTTCAAAAAACGACCTATCTCAGAATTTTGGTGAAAAACACTAGTTGGACTCGCTAGACCTTCCTCCTCCTTGTTGGATCTTCTGAAGTCGCAGGTCTATGGCACAAGCCACAATGTCAGTGTGATGTCTCTTATGGCAGGGTATCGGCTGCATTCGAATTTCTTTTACTCTTTTCTCTCGCTTGCCTAAAAAACCGGTCTCATGCAGTATGACAATAGCAGTGTGGTCTGGGCCAATGTCAATAAGCGGTTGGACCACTCGGATCCGAATCGACTGTGGTCATTCCAACGCTGTTATTTCTATACGTAATGGCATACCTGGGCCTTCCAATTAAAAATTCCATTATTTAATACGTCAGATACCCGCTTTTTTATTATTTCGACTCGCTCTTACTGAAAAATGCTTTAACTATATTTTGGCGCGAAAAACATATTTCCATACAATTATTACACCAAAAATTGCCCTTACAAGCAGTTTTTTTTATACATAGCTGTTGCCCACACTCTTGCAATTCCGTAGTCTGCTATTCGGAATTTTAAGCTGTCTTTCCGCACTCTTCAATGATGAGGCGTGCGCATATCACGGTAAACTTCTGAAACAAGCATATATGTACATATGTATGTATGTATGTATGTGTATGTACATCCTAAGTGGAAATGGAGAAAAGTTCATTTTGCGTGTGTCAATCAAATTATTGTTGAGAAAGGAAAAGGAAACAGCCTCCTTAGGCTGTAAGTACATTAACGCAACTAAGAGAAGTTCGATAAAAGCAGGCAACCGTATGTGCAAAGAGTAGGCTAAGCATGATTGTAAAATATTATTAAATTGGAATGCATCAGGAAAATTTTTTATTTAGCGTCCAATTGAGGTTAAATTATATTTAAAAAAATAAAATAAAACAAAGCGAATTCACATCTCAGTTCCTGAATAGGTGACTTTCTGCATCAAAATGTAGAACAAAAAGGACAAAGTATTTGCCTTCTAGTCCCCTCTGGTCGGATTTACAAAAATAAAAATGAAATATTTGTAATACTATGAAAACTCAGACGGAAAACTGGTCGACCGCTGTAGACGAGTGATTAGAGGTGCGTTCTACCACTCCGAAGGACGTGGAATCGTGCCCTGGTCAAAGCAACATCGAAAAAAAACTTATAACAAATAATTTTTAGCAAAAAAAAACCGACTTCAACTCCCATATAAAAATATATATATATATGATCCACTGATCGGATCTCAACCAGATTAGTATGGGACCACCTCTGAGACACTACCTTTCCGATGCAAACAGAATTATCGAAATCGGTTGACGTGGTCCAAAGTTATGCGGTAACATACATAAAAAAACAAAAAAAAAAAATATTCCGACGAACTGATAACCTCCTCCTTTTTTGGAAGTCGGTTAAAAACAAGGTTCTTCTTAACAGCGGTCGCCGTTCGGCTGGCAGGTATTTCTGTCATGAAAAACAGCTTCTCATGAAATCCATTTGCCGTTCGTAGGTCTCTCCTTTTGTGTAACAACATCAAGCCGGCACACCACAAATTGGAGGAGAAGCTCGGCCAAACGCTTAGCAAAAGTGTAAGTGCCAAATTCTTATTATTATTATTATCATGAAAACACAGAGCCAACAAAATTTTTAGGTCAAATTGTAAATATGCAAGTATGTTTGTATGTTAACATTTTTGTAAGCGAAGCCGGAAATTCGCCAGGCAATGAAAATGATGAAAGTGCGGTGAAAATATTGCAGATTTGTGGTGCTGCAGCTGGCTGTGGCTAAGCACATACATACGCAGATATGCATGAAATGAATAAAATACGAGGAAAAAATTCTGTGGGGAGTATGAGTATGCACAACTGAAGTAAAGAATGAGTGGCTACCGCCGAGAATGTAAAATTGTATGCTTTTGTAGGTAGAAAATTTGGAGTCTGAAAGTCTGCTTGGATGTTGGGTAGTACATACAGGAGCCGTGTAGGCTTATGCTGAGGCCATTACGAATATGCTGCTCACAACCGACACAGGTAACCACTACATTTGCAATAATGATGAAACGAAGCAGTAATGTCATTATGCAGGAAAAAACAACAGTAAGTAAACAACGAACAAATGAAGTGCCGAGTGGCTACATAAAATCGGAGAAGCATCTGAATGGCCAGCCAGCGTATGAATGTACATATGTATGTATGTACTATGTGTTTAATATGCACAACTAAAACAAAAAAACAAAACATTTTAAACGAATTTCATTGAATAATACATATGAACAAACAAACAGCTCATCACTTTGGAAGTCAAATTTATATTTACATACATATGTATGTATTTGCATTAAAAAGTAATAAAACGAATTTATTGCAAATTCAATTAAATTTGATTAACCATCAATTGGCATTGGCATGGCTTATAATTTCAACATACATTTACATATATATTTACATATATGGTTGTACATATATGTGCAAGAACATGAAACAATTTTAATGGGCCATGGCCACTTTTCTCACATACATACATACATACATACTATTTCACCTTTGAACGTGAACGTGAAATTTGTAGGCAATAAATATTTTATATAGAAAATTGATTGATTTATAGCACTTAGCGCATGGAAATGCCATTCGAGTGCAATGGTAATAAATTTGGAGCACCCGAACGCAGAATAGGAGAAAAAAATCAAAATACTAAAGAGGTATGTATACATCACTTAAAGCACTTCACATCTGCATCCAGCAGGGCAACTCCCCGAACGGCTAAAAAAAACCATATTGCCTTGTTTGCTTATGATTATCACATTTTTCTGCAAAAATTTAAATATTTAAAAAAAATTTATATATCTACATAGTTGTTCTCCAACTAAAAACCACATAACTTCCCACACACTCAGCATCCGCAAACATAAAAACCAAACCAAAAATTACCAGGTGTATTAAATTATGCGCTACTCCAAACGCTTTCCCGACACAAAAAATATTCCTTTCGATTTTCGTTGCGCGTTAACATAAACAAATCTTCGATCGGCGAAATTACGCGCTGATTGGCTGCAGCCAATAATCGACGCGCACTCATCAAAAGCAAGCAAAAATGATGCGAAAAATTATTTTTAATTGTATTATTTAAACGAAAGAAAAAATCGCTTTGCTACGCGTCTAAACGCCAAACATCGAAATGACCCACTCGCGCGCGCACCCACTTTAGGTGTCCCGGTAGGTGTGTGCCTGTGTGTGTGTGTGTGTGTGTGCGAGTGCGGCTCGCGCTAACAGACAACAAACGCGTCCGTTTCCGACTCGAAATGAAATGAAAATGAGGCATCTTAGCGGCGAATAGTTGCGAGCGAAAGCTAAAGTCGCTGGAAAAGCTCGGAAAAATGCGCCAAGCGAGTGATTGTTGAGTGCAATTTCGTTGCGCTACACTCGAAAAGTGCGAGAAAGCATAGGGTACAAGAGTGCTAATGTCTGATGTTGACTTCCTGATTGTTCTCGCCCCATTTCCCACTAAAGTATTCTATGTACTTAGATCAACTTAAGTATAATCATACTTAAAAACATATTGACCTATAAAAGGAAAGTGAGTACCTGCAGTTGGCACTCAGTCCTCGTAGGCTGCATTTGAGCGGGAGAGTGAAAGCTTTCGCAACACACTCCGGCTGACTTCGCCCATACATACATACATACATACATACGTCACTCTTACTCTTACAAGTATTTTCACTTCAATACTTACAGATTCCTTTAGTTTAACTATTAGAATTGTTGATATGGTAGATTTTTTGGGGCTCCAAAAATTTACCCACATACATGCACACACAACTGCTCAGCCCCGAGCTTGCGGTCAAGTTTTATTGTGCTTCCTCTCTGATTTTTGAGAGTTTCCTTTTGATTTCATGGAATATTTATGGTTATTGTTTATTTACGAAAATGACCTAAAGTGTGGTTGTTGCTTGGTTTTGTTGTGGTCTATGTGGCATAGCATAACCATCAGCCATTTCATTGAGTTTTCGCACGTACTTGCGATATAGCATGCAAACAAAAAAAAAAGGAATAAGCATGTACAGGTGTGAGTAAATATAGTAGACTATGTAATTAATTTTTGAATTCCTATAGCTAATTAACATATGAAATGGCTCTAGTTTAGGTTAAGCTGTGAGGGATTTGATATGTAGCAGCGGCACAGTGTACCGTGCAGACAAATCTAGGTGAACAAAATTATTTATGGATATTTTTGGGGTATACTTAGAACGCTGATTTCCGACACACCATTTGTCTTTTCAGATTGGTTTTCATTTGCGATTTATTGCGAATTTAGCAAAATTTACTAGAGAACTAAGAACGGTTAGTGTATATATTAGTGAAATCAGTCTAAACAGCCAGCAGCGCTGAAGGTAGCAGATGTCCAGAGAGTCGATATCAGCCAAACGCGGGAAGAAAAAGTGCTTGAAACTCTCCACAACTTTCTCGTTCCTGCACTTAAGACGACGGAAAGCGTTTAGTAAAATTAGGGGGACGCCTGAATCAAGATGCAAAGTTAACTTAGCATAGTGCTTATGATAAATGGTAATGACTTTGAAGAGGTTGAAGCACTTATGGGTCAGTTGGTGGCATCTTTTATGGCTATTAATTTAGCATGGAAGACAATATAGTATAGTCAGGGAGCTGTAGGCTGAGGTTTAGGGAGTAGATTGCTCGGTGACAGGTAACAAAATCAAAGGAAATAACATCAATTGACACAATCTTAAGCAGAAATCTGATTTTTAGGGCAACCATGTCCCTGGCAAAGCTTCAAAGGGCAAAGAATGTGTGTAAAAATAAAAGAAAATGAGAAGCGGAGAAGAAATGGTTAGTTGAGACTCTGATCGAATCTGAATATTTATTAAATATTTCTTCTTTATATAAAATTTTCTTACTTTATGTTTCCTAACTAATTGTATATGTATGTTCATATGTGTCTGAGTGTGTATGTACATATGGATATTTACAAAAGATAAAATAAGAAACCAGTGCATTGGTTCTTGTGGTATTTTGGTTGTGTGCATCTACTACATATTTACATGTTAGGAATATTGATAAGCAATGCAGATATTTTTTTATTTCTAGCACCATAAGGGTTGCTTTGCAGCATTGACATTTTAATGTTTCCCGTATGCGCTGCAATTTATGTGTGTTTATAATTTTATCAGTAAATACGCAATCTTTTGATGCACTACAACGTATGTAAGTGTATGTACATATATTTCTATTGCATATAGTATAAAAGTATTGTTATTGCACTGCGGCTTATGTGGCACTTGCATCTATTGCCTAAGTCTGAATTAGTGGACTGGTACAAGTGCACTTTTTTTGTATTTCCTTTATATATTCCAAAGATTACAAATGTTTATTGCCCAGGCATATATGTATGTATGTATGTATGCATAAATGTTCAGAGATGTTTGAACGTACAATATTATATATGTATATAATGCACTCGCTATTTGGAACAGTTCTATGGATGTACATACATACATACATATACGTATTTACGATGACCAGATTTATGGCAGCCGAATACGGGATAAAAAATAATTTTGGCAATTTTTTCCACAAAAACTAGAGCATTTTAAAACTTTTCAACTTCAATGATCCTATGGACAATTAAATGTCTAAGTGAGCCTCCTTCGTGGGTCTGCCACTATAACCTAACCTAACCTAGGCAGGGAAACATGATGAAAATATCCGACTACTTTTATTATTTTATTTATATTATTTTTAAACTCGGATTTCCACCAAGCGCAATGCAGTGAATAGCATCTTTGAGAACTTCTTAACTTTTACAAGATTCTCATGGTAGCCTTCTTATTAGAAGTTTCTCATATTGAAGATACAATCCCTCATACAATTAACAAAAATTTCATTGGCGTAGTTTCGCCTAAACAATATCTTCTCTCTTCACAAAATTTGAAAATTGCCTCCACACCGCGGCACATTGGACAGGTAAGTACCCGAGAGAAAAAGGCAAGCTGTGTATATTTTGTTGTTGGTTTTGGAATCCTTATATGTACGCTAACAAAGTTTAAGTTCAAGTTTAGGCTGAAATGTAAACAAAAATGACAATTCAAAGACGAAATTCTCGTCAAAGTAAAATCATCCGCTACCGGTGCAATATGCTTTGCTTCACACAGAATATTAAACGGAAAATGCGTTGAAAAAAAAACTTTGAAAAGCCACATGAACCAAAAAGACAAGATCACGCGGGCAGGAGACTAGCCCGTTAGAATCGCATTAAGGAAAAAAGTTGAACGATTTTGACATTAGCCGTTTATTTACATTTCTTCGTTGTTTACAATTTGGTGGTGGCTTTTTACTGCAATTTTCTTCATTTTCGCTTGTGACAACGTGTGTACACATAAGATAAAGAATAATTTAACACAACGGCATGATTTTTAGAAGAATTTGCATAATAAAAATGATTTTTCATGCGTTCAACAATTTCGCGGTTTTCTCCGTTCTCTTCGTTGTTTACTTCTTACAGCAAAGATGGCGTCGAGATTTCGGCAGCTAGAAAATAACTTTTTTCGTTCTTTCCGTCCCGCGTGATCTTGTGTCTTTCGTTCATGGAAAAGCCAAATACCAGTGAACTAATAAAAACTAGTTCACAGCCATGCCATTTTAATAAGCTTTTAAGGCGCCAAAATACCGAGTACGGGACAAATACGGGACATTAAAAGAAATACAGAACATTTGGCGTGCCGTATGAAATAAATAAATTACCAGAACAATTGACGAAGAAAGAGGACTAGCTGATGCACGTCAAACTCACTTTACAACGATTTCGATCACTCGAATGACCCACTGCATTCATATATTTTATGAGCGAACTGAGACATTATACCGCTCCCTTCATACAATGTTCGTTCAAACCATCCGGTCTGCAATTCATTTGAATGAATTGAATGAATTTGAAGCTGAAATTTTTGTGAGTGATTCATGAAGCCATTTTTTGGCATTCATGCAGATACATATCTAGTAAGTATGTACATCAGCAGCCTGAGCAAAAATTAGCTATACAAACTGACCAAGATTTGTGCATAGTACTTTTTTTATGCCATATAGACGACTTACATATGTATGTATATACCACCTACATTAATATGCACATACATACATACCTACATATGTATATGGCATACAAACACTGCCCACACATACATATGTATAAACGTCGCAAAAAGCTTCAATGCTACCGGTAAAAAGTAAACAATAAGCGAAATAAACATAAACAGCCGCTGTATCTATTCATAGATACAAACACTTATCAGCCTGTGGAGCACATGTCGGTCAACCGACCACTAGCACACGAACAATAATCAGCTGATCAAGAGCCGACTGATAAGCGATAAGGCGGCAAGGAACAGCTGATGACAAAACAAAACAAACATTGTCGATAAAAGCGAAAGTAAACTAAAACACAAAAATTTGATGATTGCAGAGAGGAGACAAAATGGAGAATCTAAATACATAGATACATACATATGTAAATGTGTACTTAGCAGAAAGCACTTAAGAAGCTTGGCAAGCTTTGTAAGTTGCCTAAGAAAAAAGCTATTAAAGCTTTTTCAGGAAGTTAAGGATTAAGGACGCCTCATGCATGCTTGCATACAGGATTTGACTTCAGTGGCATAGCGAAGTTGGTGGCATACGCGTGAACGGACGAAAGATTGTTTAGTAGCTGCGAGAGGTGAGATTGAAAATTTTCATGTTGCAATTGTTGTTGTTGTTGCTAGGTGTGGGTGTGCTTAGTGGGCGTGTATATATACAAAAATGTTGAAAAAGAAAAAAACTTAGTGAAAAAGTGACGGCGACAAAAAAGTTGCGCTGAATACAAAAAATTTAGGAAAATATTAATAAAATGCAAGTGAGAAGTGTGTATACCAGCGAAAAGTGAACGTACTCGTATTTTATTTGTTGTAAAATATGCTGAAATGTAATAAATTAAAAAGTGGCACGCAGGATGCTTATTGCTACCATAGATAGATACATATGTACACACATATGTACATGCAGACAATGAGTTATGTACTAGAGAAAAATTATGTCAACGCTACGCGAAAAAATTGTATAGAAACTATGTTAGTGGTGTTGTTTTAATTATGATGACATATCATTTGTGTGTACATATATGAGCAACGAGAATACCACGTATATACAATTTCTGTTTACCAACAAAATAATGCAAGAAAACGCAATTATCTTGCGAGAATTCCTTACCATTGAGACTACATTCATATGTATTTATGTATGTATGTATGTATGTATAGTTTAATCAAGTCAAGTTTTTATCCAACAGTGAAACACACCCAAAACTTTTTTCTATACCCACGAGGAACTGCGATTTTCAATTGTCAGCTTCTCACATATACTCACACATACACAGACGAAAACACATACTCACATACTCTTTGGTTTTAAAATGGGGGATGCTGGGAAAAGTTCTGGCACTCCCAAATCCACTTACAATTCCTTATAAATGTTGTACATACACACACATCTACATACGTATATAGGTAGTAAGTACGGTTGATAGTTTGTCGGTGGCTTCCGATGGGCGACCCCGCTGTTAGAAGTAACTATTTTATGTATGTACATACCCTACAAGACAGCTGAGTATCATATGAGTACTCATATTATCATTATCCCTAATCACAAAAGTGCTTATCAAAGTCCTCATTTTCGTTCAGGCCATGGGAAAAAATTGAGTACTTTCCCCACAATGTTGTCATCAGAAAGTCCTCAGTACTAATAGTCAAACTACTCATTTATGCCGTACTACAAAAACAAAATTGTAAATGTGTTAGAATTTTTGCCTAAAGAGCTCAGCAATGTCTTGTAGGGTAATAGATTGCGTTCAACCGCTTCGCTGATGGCATGAAATTTATGCTTCTTACATTAGATTTAATTTAGTTACATAAACTCAGTTTTCTTTTTTAACCCTCGTCAAAGCTCTTTCGTCTGACAACTACGATAACCTAATTCCGTTAATGCAAATTGAATTTGATGTTTCAAACAGGTGGCAACCCTCCTGGATGCAGTTGAGAAATAAAGCCTTTTTCAAACCATCTCTATTTATATTGTAATAATGCATTAAATAATTTGGATTGAATTAAATTTTTAAATAGGTGGCAACCCTCTTCTAACACCTCAACGAAATTCTAAATGGATAAACTAAAGATTTCTTAACACTCCTTCGTGTGAGACTTTAATTTGTATACATATAATTAAATTGAATTCGATATTTCAAACATGTGGCAACCCTCTTCAAAATATTAGCATCCTACAACCTTCCTAATTTCCCAAAATCAAGTTAAAATTGACTTTTTAAACAGGTAGCAACTCTCCTACATTTACTTCAGAAATAAAACCTTTTAAATACAAAGTGTTTCGATTGATACCCGTATTGCAATAATTGATTAAAGTACTTAAATAGATTTTTTAAGAGGTAGCAACCCTTTTCATCTTCTAACCTAATAAGTATGCCTAGGGTCCACAATAAAGTAAGTATAAGGGCAACCTTGGATCGGCAATGTTTGAATACTCTGGTGGAGTAAAATTTCTTGGAATTACCCTAGATTAGAGACCAAGTTGGAATTTGCATTCACTTGAAAAAAGCCGAGCTACATATGTGCGCATATGGGAGTTTTTTTTTGTCAGGCATGTGGCCTGAATAGAATGGCTATACCATATGGAATTTCATAGAATTGCCGGTTATACATACATACCTCCGTAGTGTGGTGGCCAAAAACATTACAAAAAAAAACTGGCATATTAAGCTTTAATAAACTTGAAAAGTTGGCTTTACTCGCGGTAACAAAATCAATGACAACTTGGTGATGGGTGAATTTCAGATCACACCGTGAGGCACATGGACCCTTCATTTTATTCACAGCTATATACATTAGTACACAGACGGTTACAGGATGGAGGACAAAAAAGTGCGGTTGCATCTGGACGACGGACTAGGCTTTCTATTGCAATTGAATTCCGTAGTGCAGAAGGATCTATCCGCACTTGGGATGAAAAACTTGCGCAAATCCGCAAAGGAGAGAGGCAATTGGAAAAGCTTTTTGTTCTCGGCCGAAACCGACAAACCGTTGTAGGGCCAAATAAGAAGAAGAATTGAAAGTCTAACCTCTTATAATAATAGGAATTTATCTACCAAGGTACTTATGATAGGAAAGCTGCTAGTATGCTGAGCTTGAAGAACCAGGGACTTATCGTAATGACACAGCCGAACTTTTTCTTTGTTAAGCGATGCATTTCTATTCAGTTGATTTTTTATGCATCATTCTTGTTTTTAAAACGAATTGTTCAAAAATCGCATTTTTGTATTTATTTGCGCTCTAACTAAATACTCATAACTAAAATACTTAGCTGCTAAAATGCACAATTTCTTTTTAACCAGCTAATGTCTTAAATATTCTTCCAAAACTAATTAAAAATCGATTATTCTTTGAGTAAGAGGCGCATTAAGTATCAAAACAAAAAGTATTCAACAACTTTATAAATCAAATATTTAGCTTAGAATCAACGGCAGTCAGTGTAAATACTACTCAGAATCACCGCAGCGCACAACAAAGGAAACGAACAAAATTATAGTATATTCGATGCTTAAATGTTTTATGTCTCCGCCCAATCGGCGAGAGTGTAGTCCTCTAAAATAACTGCAGACGAAAGAAAACAATCAGCATAGCTATGCTGAAGAATAGAAAGGTGGCGTAGGAATATGAGATGAACGGTATATGTAACAGAAACAAAGCAAAAATGTGAATGCTTACAGGCCAGTGCTGGGAAAATGTTCAAAGGTTGGCCCAAGCCAACGACGATTGCGGAGAAGTGTTGAAGGCTTTGAAGGGATAGATATTGGCGGTGGGGAATGGCGAGGCACGTAGTGTTGAATGAAAAGGGGTTTTATTTGCATAATTGAATATATAAATGACAAGTGGGGGTTTTCTTTGCGAATACTTGATGCCGCCAGTGTATTATTGTGATAGAATTTTATCCAATAAATAGTTAGGTTATATGTATGTATGTATATCGTTAGTAAAGTATAGAAAGGGCGTAGCTGAGCTGAAATATAAAAAGGCGTAATAACTTATTTGTGTGGCGATGGTTTTCGAGCCAGTTAATTTTTTAGTTGGCATTTGATGTGGGTTACATGGAGCTACAGGAAACATAAGTATTGTATAAAATAAGCGGTTTTGTTAAGCAATGGCTACATTTATAAACTATTGATGATATTCGCGAAGTTTCGCTTCGTTGATTTGGAAACAATTGATGCAAAAGTTTTAGAAAAGGGGCTTTGATTTATAAGCTTTTATTAGATTTAATTTTTACACTAAATTTTTAACCAACTTCCCGATGAGCTAGAGACTTGAAATTTCAAACTAAAGTAGCGATCAAACAATTTGTAGATCTGTACAGATTTTTAAATTTTGGCAGTCACAGAGTGGTGTTGTCTAGAAATGTTTAGCTAGAATGAGTGCAGCTGAATAAAAGCTTTCCAAACAACACCACTCTGCAAACGTGAAAATGTACAAATCTGTATAACTATACAAATAGTGTGATCCCTGCTTTAGCTCAGAAACCTATGACAAAACAATATGATAGACGAATTAATCCACTAGGTGGCGCAGGCGTCCAGATATTAAAAAAAAAAACGTGTTTCTGGTCAGATATGGTTCATATGCGGAATGTATGTTATTTACATGAAAAGGAATAACTCCTTAGGGGAGTTTTTTTTTCATTAACTACTAATAAAAGCTTGTCTTTAAATATTTAATTTTTTTTTAATTACTTACGGGCTACTTTCTAAGCAGATGGTGTAATTTACAACAATAATTAATAATAATAATAGATTGGCACTTACAGACTATGTTAGTGTTTCGCAGAGCTTCTTCTCCGAATTGTGGCGTGCGCCTTGATTAATGTGACAAACTATTTCATAGCTCAAAGAAGTACAGGTTAGGTTGGGTTAACGCTGCGAGCCGATTACGCAATTTCGTAAATGCGGCTGATTTTGATCCCTGAGAGCTCAGTATTTATTCACAAGTGCGAGCCAAAATGTTTCCATCTAAGCCTCGCGAAGGTTGGACAGTCTAAAAGAAAGTGTGGAGATGATTCCACTTCAACTTCCTCTTGGCAGCTGATACAAAAGGATCAGTCGAAATTTCTAGTCTCACCGCATGAATACCTATCGCACCTTTCGTACCCTTTCCTCAATACTAGGCTTCCGAATTCATTATCTAATAACATGCAACAAAACTGTTTGCTGAACCCAGAATTTTTAACAAGAATTGATCTTATTTGACTAGGGTGCTGTGGGTCACTTGGCGGTCGATGCGCGGGCTCTTACAACTAAAATAAAACACTAATATTTTGCAGGCTTGTTGTTGACTTCATGATACAATATATTTTCACTATTACCAAGGGATTTGATTAAAATTAAATTTTCGACCCGCCCTAATAAGCATTTTCACTATATGAGAACTATGTAAAATAGAACCGGTTTACTCGATTTTTTTCTTAATTCCAAAATAGGGAACTGGTTTTTTTAAATTGCAATTTTTCCAATCACTCGAAAAAATGTTTTGGAGAAAAGGCGAATAATCGAATACCCTAGTATATTGACAACTTTTCCAACTTAATTTTTAGGATTTGTTCCTCCTATACAAATTTCGTTCGGTTATAGCAACTAAGTGCAGGCATATCTAACGTGACCAACTATTTCAGAGCTCAAAGAAATACAGGTTAGGTTGGGTTAACGCCGCGAGCCGATTACGCAATTTCGTAAATGCGGCTGATTTTGATCCCTGAGAGCTCAGTATTTATTCACAAGTGCGAGCCAAAATGTTTCCATCTAAGCCTCGCGAAGGTTGGACAGTCTAAAAGAAAGTGTGGAGATGATTCCACTTCAACTTTCTCTTGGCAGCTGATACAAAAGGATCAGTCGAAATTTCTAGTCTCACCGCATGAATACCTATCGCACCTTTCGTACCCTTTCCTCAATACTAGGCTTCCGCCGCCGTTGATCGCCCACCTAGTTACCTGGTACAGGTAACCTTGAGCTAGATCAAAAAGGGTGTATAGAAATCGTCCGTTAACCAAGAGTTCCACATCATCTACATAGGCGATCACCCGACAGCCCGTTTTTCCAGTTCCTCTAGAAGGTCGTTTACAACCGCAATCCAGGGCAGAGGAGAGAGAACACCACCTTGTGGAGTGCACCCATTGACTCCCCCACTCCGTCGCTACAGTTCTGTCACGAAGTAAGCTTATTAGTTTGGTTTCAACCCCAGATTATGAATATACTTGACTATTGCCTCTGGAGTGACTTTGTTGAAGGCCCCCTCGATATCGAAGAGGCAATGTGTGCAGGGCGGTATTCACCGACCTTTTCTTGCAATAAGCATATTGAGCTCTTGAAAGACAGTGACTGATAGGCCTAAAATCCCGGGCTTCGGGATGAATGCAACACTGACCACCCTCCAAGCCTTGCAGATGTACCCGGTCCTCATGCATGAATCCAACCAATTGCACGACACGTTCAGAGCCCTTTGCCGCTGCGCAGATATGAACCATCGGTCCCCGGCGACTTTGATGGTTTAAACGAATTTATCGCCCAGGCCTTGTGACGAATGTTCAGAAGAACGGAGAAGAACAAGACCTGAGGGGAGATTCTGTAACCAGTTAGCGACAATTTTCGAATCGCTATTGCGTTTTTTGATGCAAAAACATTTATATCATGCGTCAAAAAGTGCGATAGCGATTCGAAAATTGTCGCTAACTGGTTACGGAATCTCCCTCCCGAAGTACAAAATATCGTAAAGAAGTACATTTGACTGTACTTCGAAGTACGAAGTACAATAGCGAAAAAAGAAGTACTGTACTTCCGAAAGAAGTACGGTTGGTCACATTAGCCTTGATGCGAATGTATTTTTATGAGAAACTGTTTTTGATGCCAGAAATACCCTCAGAGGTTTGGCATTGCCTGCTGAGGTGCGACCGCTATTTTTTTTTTTTTTTTTTGATTTTGTCAAAAACTGGCTCGAACTCAGGTCCCGCAGAATGGTAATGCGCACTGCAAACCACTATACCACAGCGCTCGCCAATAATTATGGAGCAGAATAGTGATGAATACATCGAAACATTGGAAATATGATTACTTACATATAGTACAGTTTTGGGTGCATTTCTTTTGTTTTTATAGTTTAAAACATTATAGTTTTTTTTTAATTAAACTCATTGTTTAATCAACTGCATATAAATGGGCATTCCAAACTAAGTATAAAAATTAAACAAAATTTTACGAAAATTTCAAAATTTGGCAGTCGTGTAGCCCATTAAATTTTATTAGCTCGAAATGCAAGTTTAACGCAGCTAGAAAATGAACTCGATTTATATTTTATTTTTTACTACCGGTCTTTTTCGTTTTTTTTATGTAACAAATTTATGAAAGGTGGCGTTTATTTTTTGAATTACGTTTGCGAACGGTCTTGCGCATTTTATTCCATAAGAAATTTCTTAAATTTTGCTTTCACGAAGTTTACTTTTCTAAGAACCATAAAGGTCCATATTTAAAACACCGCAATCCCGCAACTAATAATATTTGAATAACCTCAAACGAATCCCAGTATTAAAAACTTAATTTTCCCATTTCTTCGGATTTGCGGATTTACACGAGGAAAATTGCTATTGAATTAAAACCATAGAAATTAAGCAATATCCAGTGCGGTTCTCGGTTTTAATTGGAAACTTATTTAAAACTAAATATAGGCACAGAATCTCGCCGATCATTAACAAAACAAATTGATTCATACAAATTACACAAAGTTATGCGCCAACACGACACCAACAACAAAAACAGCAGCATGACAATTAAATAATTCATGGAAATTCGCATGTGTGTGCATGTGCACGCCGTATGCGCTCCGCTGCTGACATGAATATTTGCTTTAATTAGAATCAATTGCAGCCAGTGTGCACTGAAGCTGAGAGTACTCATACGCCATGATGTGCGCTGCAAGCAACAACAATGATGTGAAATTTCGTGAGCACCGATTAGAAAGCTGCCCGCGAAACGATTTTAGCGCCAGCGCCAGCAAAGCAGCCGAAGAGGATTGCGTCTCCCACTATAGTGTGATATGTATGCACTTACACATACATAGATAGTACAGTATTGGCCAATACAATAGCACTCCCCCTTTCAAAGTGATATTGTTTGCCACTCATGTTTATTTATTTATTTTTAGAAATTTTAAATTAAAATACAGTCCATTCTCTAACAAAACCCATATTAACCCAAGTTTAAAATTTTGTAAAAAATTACAAAAAATTCAACAAATTTTCACCTAAATAAAACTGTATTCAGCACATTCAATTTTAGTCTGATAAATATGCAAGTTTCAAGTAGCCAAATTTGGATGAAAATTTGTTGAATTTTTTCGTAGTCTTTTAAAAAGCTTTAATCTTGGGTTTATATGAGTTTTTTTTAGAGAATAAACTGTATTTTACTTGAAAGCTCTGAAAAATAAATAATTAAACATAAGTGGCCGACAATATCACTTTGAAATGGGGGTGCTATAGATATGTCCAGTACTGTACATACATGCATACATATGTATGTAAATGCGTATATATAGACGTGGTAACGACTTGCCGCCGATATTTTAATTTATTGCCTAACAATGGCAACCAGCCGTGCTGCTTGACTTGCAATGCGATACTGCTGCTGCAAATTTTTTAAAGACAGATGCACTTGTGTTGGATGCTTTCAAGTTTCTGAAGATTATACTTTCGATGTAACTGAGTTAATTGTAATTGCCTGTACTCGCCCGCTATCAGATGCACGTTGCAAGCACGCAAGACATGCAAAGACATTTAATGCAAAGTTGAGAAAATACATACAGTGGCGGTCAAAAATTGAATCAATGGTATTTCGTTTTTAATATTTACAATATTTTTCAAGCTAAAATTCCGTTTGGTTCATGCTTTAACAACTTCCAAACTTGATACAGAACTTCGAAAAATTCCAAAAAATTTGATCTAATTTTCGAGCATTTTAACCAGAGTTTCTAGAAATTCTTTGGGTATGCAGTTAACAAGCTTATAAAATTCCAGTGCAAGTTTTGAGCGGCTACAAAAGCGCATTCATTTTTAATAAAATCTTTTTGCTGACGGCTTTTACAGTTTTTTTTTTCATATAAGTAAATAGCGAAATTTAGGCGTTCACTTCACTAATATCAAAATTAAAAAAATTCTGCAATGTAATTTTTTAATAAGCCTACAAATTAAAAAATTACCGCTCGGTCGTCAAGGGCGAATATTTTTTTTCACAAATGTGGGAAATCAAAAAAAAAATCATGCTTTCAAATTTTTGCTAGAAGATTTCTGGCATGTGAAGAGGTGGTTGTGTCTTGCGGGGAGTCTCGGCATGCCGGGCACTCATTGGGGATATTGGGGTCGAGTCTGGATAGGTATCTGTTCAGAAGGTAGCAGGTAGCGATATCCACACCGTAACTGGGCCAGAGTAACGCGGGTCCCTCTTGGCAGTTGAAGCTCCGTGACTGCTATGGGCTGTGATTGGGCTCCGATCACACGGATTGCTCCGCATCCTTCTTCGCTGCCAGAGAAGCGGAAGGTCGAAAGTTTTTATTTTGCGGTGCTTCTGAAAATATGAGCCTATCCGAAGCAATTTATATGTATAGACTCGCCAGCTTGTACCTCTTAGCTTATCCTGAATTTGGATAAGATTTGTTATAAGAAATGTACATAGTTTTTAAATATAACAAAAGTTTAAAAGTGCATATTTTGATGGCGAACGTCAGTTTATGTACATACTTATGTGTTTGTAATCATACAAAAGTGCATACTCATAACCTGCTGCTTTCAATGCAAATGTCCGTGGCTTGTTAAGTTTTCATAAGCGTTTTCCCTTAGGTTAATATGTATGAATATTTTCAAATAAATAGTTATTAGTATGTATGTGCATGCGTATACATTTACATAGGTATGTACGCACATACAAACATATGTCTACTATGTTTGTATATATTCAGGTGCATTGTATGAACAAGATATAATGTTTTTTTTGCTATGTATGTATGTACATATCTACATATTTTGATATTATTCGCCTTTTGTCAAGCACATGACAAAAGCGTTTAGTTTCACGCCATTGTTGCTCACGCTCAAAGTTTTCCATGTTTTATATATGGGGAAAAAAAACTTTTTGTAGAAATGGTATGGAGTTCTTGAAAATGAATATTTTTCGATCGGGAAACTCTGGTTCTCTTCGGGAGACTTTCAATAATAATACCTAATTGTTTATTTAACTATTTTTTAATACTAATGATTTTTTTATTGTTGCCCCATTGCATTTTTGGGGTATTTGGCGGAGCTATAAATTATAGTTATTATGAAAAAAAGGTTAAATAAACAATCGGTATTATTGTAGCGAATCTCCTGCAAAGAAGCAGTGTTTTCCGATCGAAAAATATTAATTGTCAAGAATTCTATACTATTTCTACGAAAAGTTGTTTTTCCCATATGAAATTTCAAAGTAAAAAATAAGGTTATATTTTTCCGTATAGAACAACCCTAGGAGGTGCGAGCGTAAAAATTCCGACTTCACTTTTTCCTCATACATTTTTGGACCACCGTAATGTACATACATACTTTAGACGTATTCTAATAAGCTCTGTTTTTTAATTAGGTACATGATGGCTTTGTTTAGTGCCATCTGAAAAGATGAAAGACAATATTTTCGGATACTTTTCTGACTTTGCTTAGTGATCGATGATATATAATAGTCATCGTAGAGCGGCTTACCCACCGAGATCCTATAATAGAAAATACACATTGTCTCAAATGAGCACATCTCCGACGTCGAAATTATATTCCCAACACGGTTTTCTATTAGGTGCAATATTAAATTCTGTGAGTATTGTGTAAGAACCAATATAACCTGATTGGGATCCGAGTTACTTGTACATAAAAAAAACAATTGTTGGTGTCTACCTTAGTTATTTGTTTTTTTTTATCATTAATGGGATAACGTGCTGCATTGCTTTATTTTCTTGTTTCTCAATGTAGTAATGCCTGCAACAACTTTGCTTTCTCTGGATATGGAATGTCGTATTTCATTGTCCGCTTAACTGATTTCAATGAAATTTTGTGGGTGTGTACTGTTGGTTCCAACTTAAAATATAGGATAGTTTTGAACCCGATAAAAATTTATTTTTTCATCGAAATTTTTTCTATGCTTCTCGCAACGTTCTTAAAAATCCCGTGTCGCTATGTTCGTTTACGCTAACTACAATCTGCCCATATCCGAAGCGAGAGTTTACCAATGTTATTGGCGGCTACGCTTCATAAGTATGTTTATGTTGGGGAGAAATAGGTAGGATAGCAACAAAATAATGTAGTATGAATTTTTACATATAAGCAAGCGCATATCAACAGCAACAAAAAATTTACCGTTTGCACACCATCCAATGTTATCCATTCCCCTGGCTGATGTTTGAACCGTAACCAGAGATCGTTTTTTTTCAAACGTAGTGAACAATAAGAATATTTTGTGAATTTCGATATCAAATGAAACGTAAGAAACAATATGGCTCTTCACTCCGAGCTCGGTATTCGGTAACTCAGTATCCGGTAGTTTTTTCTAATGTAATTTGTTTGTGTAAAATAAGGTTACACAAACAAAATGCCTGGGAAAAAATTACCGAACCCCATGTTACCGAGTACCAAGCTTCGGTGTGAAGACCCATAATGTCTACGATGCATGTAACCTGCCTATGTATCGTGGTGTAGCAGGACAACGTCTACCCGGGCTTATAATTCTTTTATTTAAGAGTATTGCCGCTTTATAAAATGCCCATTCAGCCATTATGGTGCCTTAAAATTTGGAAAATTTTCGATAGTGAAAATACTCATAGTTTTGCAAAACTATCGATAGTAAAAAGAAAACCATCAATAGTAATATCGATAGTTTTCCACCACTATCCTGCATATATGTATGTATGTACTTGCGTATAAAAATTTAAAAAGGACTCACCTGTAAAGATGTGTGGGAATGAATGTTAAGCTCTCGCGTGAAAAAACGATTTCCGCATACACGTTTGATTGGAATGTTATTGGAATGCTTAAGTCAAACACTAATTTATAAGCTTATATCATTGGTTTTACAAATTTACATTTCAACCTTAGTTGAAGATCCCAGTCATTTGTTAAAACTTTGATATATACACTAGGTAGACCACTAGTTGTCAACTTTTTAAAAATATTGTGCACAATTTCGCGGACGGCTGCTCATACATTGGCGCAACGGTCAATAGAGCAATCGCCACTATTCAATTGTTTAACAAAAATCACGATTTCTGTTGAATACAGAAACAAATGCTCACAGATAAAATAATAAACAAAAGGGATGCGGCAATTGACGAATGTGTGGCATGTAAACAAAAACACGAAACTAATTATAGAAAAAGAATCCAATGAATATGCGTCTTGCGCCTTGCGTTTACCACCTATGGTTGCCGAACGAACGAAGAAGACCCGGTTATGTACCAGTTGGTTTTCTGCTAACACACCCGACTGCATGCATCAAGAAAATGTTAGCTTCTTAAGCTACAACACTCGCGCTCAAGTGGAAAAGTGACTTGATGGTTTATTTATAAGTACTATTTTCGTTTCTTATGTGCCCGTATGGAGGCTCCGTTCGCCCTTTTTCTTTTGTCTTTGTTGTTGCCTCAAATGCATTTACTTGCGTATGGTGTTTTCTAGCGCAACGAGCTCTTCTTTTTTCCACTAGCACACACACCCACATGAAAGCAATTTTATATACGCCAATTTCATAATTTTGCAGCCAATAACACCGTAGATTTTCACTCAGCTAGTTGCTCTGTGCTATAGTCCAACGAATGTGCATATTTTTACCGCGGAAACGGAAAAATTTAGAGGAAAATTATAGTTTAAAAATTATATCGAGACGGAACTGCGAGATCCAACAAGTGGTTTTAATAAGCGAGCTGTCTAATCAGAATGTCAGCTGAATTGGAAATGTCAAAAACATATGATCGCAAGAGCGTGACTGAGAGCGGATCAATCAAAAAGATAATTGCGCTGTTTGACGCTAAATTGAACGGCGTTGCAACACAATGCAAGTGTTGGAAAAGGGAATATATTTTGTGCGATGCGTTTATTAAAAACGGATAATTGATATAATTTAAAGCAAAATAAATTAAAATATTAAATATAAATAACAGATTTATGGAGAGACATAAAATGGAGAATATAAATATTCAATGGGAAAAAAAATTAAAAAAATTAATGAAATAAATAAAATAAAACGGAATAAAATGAAATAATGTAAATTAGAATAAAATAAAATAATATTATATGACTTAAAAAGCGAAAAGAGGAAGAATTATTTAATACAGAATAAAATGAGGCAAAATAAAGAAGAAATAAAAAAATTAAAACAAAATGCATAAAGCAAAATAAAATAATATAAGGTAAAGTCTAACGAAACAAATAAAATAAGGGGAAAAAATATATAAGGTAAAGTAAAGTTAAATTAAATAAAGTAAAATAGAAGAGAATGGAAAAAATAAATGGCGAATACATACTTAATTAATGTAAAATGAAATATAAATAAAATAAAACGAACGGGAATATAAAATGAAGTAAAGTAAAATAAAGAGTAGTGGAATAGAATTAAGCTTGATAAAGTGAAATAAAATAAAAAATAATATTTGATTTACTGATATTATAACACAAAATACAAACAAAAACAAAGTAAACAAATATATTTAAATATATTACATAAAAATAAAATAAAGTAAACTACAATTTAATAAAATTAAGTTAAATTTAATTAAACTGAATTAAATTAAATTAAATTAATCAAATCAAATAAAAAAAAATAATAAAATAAAAAATATAATAAATATAATATATATATATATATATAATAAATATAATATAATATAATAAAAATATAATAATATAAAATAAAATAAAATAAAATAAAATACAATAAAATAAAATACAATTAAATTAAATTAAATTAAAGTAAACTAAATTAAATTGAATCAAATTAAATTAAAATAAATTAAATTAAATAAAGTAAAATTAAATTATTATTAAATTAATTTAATTTAATTTAATTTAATTATAATAATAAACAATAAATTTATAAAAATATATGTAGGCATATCCAAATAAATATTTAATAAAATAAGCTAAATTGAAAAAAGCAAACAATAATTAAAATAAAATATTTTTATAGAAAAAATATTTTGTATTTAAATTATTTCATTCGTTATTCTTTTACAGAATTGACTGTCATGATTCACTTGTAAAATCTTGTACCACGTCTACAGCCTGAATCAAATATGAAGGCGTTGATCGACGTCAGCACGGCATGTTTGCTTATTTGTAGCATACATTTAGGTGCTATAGCACAAAAACACATACAACATTCCGATAATCCGTCAACTTATAATATTGGGGGAGTACTCACGGATCCGGATAGCGAGGCACACTTCCGAACAACAATAGCGGTAAGATATGACGCTATGTATGTACATGAATATACACACATAAACTAACATTAAACTAAAATATGTGTGCGTATTTAACTTGCGATTATTTTTATTTAAATTTTACAAATTTCACAATCTTTACAGCACCTCAATTTTGACCAACAATATGTGCCACGTAAAGTTACCTACTATGACAAGACTATACGCATGGATAAGAATCCAATAAAGACAGTCTTTAACGTTTGCGATAAGCTAATTGAAAAGCGTGTAAGTATATCTGACATTTTATTTTATTTTATAAGTACATACATTCTTACTTCGATCACAGTTCTGATTCAATACGTTGATCCATTCTATGATCAGTGCCATATGGATGTATAATATCGAATTCGCCTAGAATATTGTAAAAGAAAAATAAAAAATACATTATAATAGTATATATCCCAAAACTGGGACGAAAAAAGAAATCTGTAGTTAAAGCGCCCAACAATATGATAAAAATGCTGATAATGAGAAAGATAGTAGCATTCTCGCCCATTATACCGGAACCGAATTCCTAAAAAGAGTAGGGTAAATAAAAACAAAATGATTTTTTTTTTTTTACAAGGTGCTGACTTAATTTCTAATATTTTAATGGCCTTATTCATAAAAAATAAAGTAGGTTTAAAGAGCTTTATAAAATGACATTTTCATAACCCCTGCAAACCAAAGTTCCCGAAATCTTAACGAAATCTTTAGGAGTATCTGATTTCTGTAACGATTTTTTTCCGAATCTTCAAAGAAAACTATATGAAGTGGTTGACACGAACTCGTAAAGAAATTTCTGTACGAAAAATAAAGAAAATTCTGAAAAAAGTCTGCAAGAAATTCTTCACATAGCAGCATTATTTTCATTTCTTTACCGATTTTCTTCCGAAATTTCGGAAAAGAATGGAAGTGTGCGTAATTTATTTCATTTTAGAAAATTCGGCAAAAAATCGAATGGGAGCTTTCCGAATTCTTTAAAATTTCTTTACGATTCAGAATACTCTGATAAAATGGTTTGCAGGGACTTTACTTTATTTTTTATGAATAAGGCCATAAATTTATAAAAAATTAAACTATGCGCAAACATAAAATTAGAGCAAAAAGATGAATGTCCAATTAATTAGAAGAAAATATTTATGCAAACTCTTAACATATTTATGTAAATATTACTTTACCTTTAGTAGGAAGTTATCCTCTGTCAATGTTTTGTATAGTAGAGTAGAACCAACCGCAAGCAGTGAATCTGGAAAATGTATACTTAAATTCCAAATCTGCTCGTATCACTCCAGCTCCCGATTCCATGTAACTCACTAAATATAGGTCCACCGAAGCATGCAGCTAGCGCCATATTTTGATAGCCTTGACGAGCCAAGTATTGATTGGCAATTAAATCGCCAATGCTATTAGCCCATGTCAGAAGCGTGACGCCAATGAAAGAACTACTCAAGCCAGTAAAGATGCTGAGCACTACGAGCGCATTGAAGGCCTCAGCGCAACAAACGCGTACAACGAATATCGAACCGGCGACGCTCAAAATTGAAAGATACTGAAAAATTTTAAAATTTCAATTTTGTAAAATATGCTCAACTGACCACATAAATATATGCATACGAATATGTAGATATATCTGGAGAACTATACATCATTTACCTGATGAAAGAAAGGTATTCGATTTGTAGTAGATCCAACGAACATGCATACGGCGATCGGGCACGCAGCTAGGCCGACCCATACGAAGAGAGGCATTCCAAACAGAGAGTACATGTTCACTAAAGAATAAATGCATGCGAGTTTAAGTTCGAATTTCATTGTAAAATGGTGATAAAATTTTATTGCTGTGGGATGACAACAAATCGGACGACTTGAAATTGAACTTTTGGTTGTACTGTGACTACTGGCGAATCTCTATCTGAGTGGACAAAAACTTATGGAGAAAAACGTATTCTTCTTGTTTGGGCACTACAACCTTCTATCGGTTTGGACCGATTCTTTGGCGCCACATGTCTTTGTCTCCCTTGCAAAGTTTAGTCAGTTGTTTACCGTGAGTACAGATAGATCCACTTGTGGATACTTAGCGCAAAACTTCAACCTCAACATACTTAACAAAAAGCTTCCAACAGGATCTACAGGAGCTCAATCACCACCCATAGCATCAGAAGAGCTTCAACTGCCGCGATATCGGGCCTCAAATAAGGTCTGGATACTGCAGTCGTCTGAACTTGTCCAGACTCGACTCGGACATATCAAAGACAAGCACGGCTTGTGAAGCCTACCTGCACGACACGAACCACCTCTTCACATGCCCACTTAAACTGACGCTTCTCTACCACGTTTGCTGTGCCTAACGTTAACTAAACTTAACAACGATCGATAGAATATACGATTTAGCCAATTCTTAGTAGTGAAGCTCGAGGCAATAGAAGTGTGGTGAAGACGAAGCAAATGTACCAAGTAAGAATCAGATATTCACTCTTTAGTGATCTCTGGGCAACTACTTTACCAAAACTTCAGCTTCAAGTCGATTAGCTTTTTAGTTAAGAGGCGACTCAATATAAAATATATACTTTTCTTAGAAATGTCAACCCTATTTAAAAACACGTCTTACTTAAAATGCCCTCACATTTACTGATACCAATTTAAATTACAGGATTTAATATTTAAAATAGGTGGCAATCCTCTGTCATTCACTACCAATATGAAATACTTTTTGTTATAACTTTTTTACTTTAGAGCATCCACGCGAGCGCGCCACGTCTAAAGATGACCTCAAATTGGATTTGACGTTTTCAAAAAAGAAATTATAATAAAAACTATTAACAGCCTTAAATGAAACTTAAATGAATAAAAAGTTTTTAATAGAAGTTCCTTTGGAATGCACCTTGTAATTGCTTAAGTATAGTATGCTATGTCAAATTTCCACTGGGCACTTCAACGACAGAGTTGACAAAAAGTATTTACAAATTTAAAAAATATTATGTGGAAACAATGACATGGGTATTATTTAATGACCACCTTTGTTGTCATTCAAATTTTTCACATTTCTATATGCCCAGCGGATATATGGGATTAGTATATTAAATAAATTTAAATCCAATGAAATTTACGGATACATACATACATACATAAATATATGCATCCATATATACATAATTCACTTACATGTAGCATAACAAATAAATATTGGCAAAAGTAAACACTGCACACAATTCAGAAGGCGCGACCAACCATGATATTCCTCTCCATGGTCGGTAATTGGAATAAGGATCGTAAGAATTAGTACGATCGGCATACGTAATGTGATGAATCCTTTCATCAGACAATTGGCATCTTCCCATTCGGCTTGATTAAATGGGTTAAGGCTTCGAATGAATTGTCGGAAGAGTAACTTTTTTAATGACTGTGATGAAGGTACAACTTCGCTGTGTCTTTCATTGTCAAGAAACGATAGATTGTGTTCCCGTCTTAGCGCACCCTGATTTCGTAGATCATTAAGTCGAATTAGATCTGTGAGTGAAAAAAATATATACATATGTATATCACTTTATACAAAGAACTATGTATGTGCGTTAGGGGCGGATCGAGCGGGGGGGTTTTGGGGATTAAACTACGTGTCAGTCAGTGGCGGACCCACGGGGGGTGTTTTAATACATAGACGCCATATTATACATACATATGCGCCATATTAAAACACACCCCGTGCGTCCGCCACTGACTGACACGTAGTTTAACACCCAAAAAAAAATCCCACTTTGCGACGTTTTATGAATCACACTATTGTAAATATATGCATACGTGATGAGATTTTGCATATTTTTAAAACTCCTGTTATAGTAAATCTATTAAATGTCACACAACTTGCGTAGCAATTTTTAATTCACTACCTACGCTAAAGAAGTAAGTTTCACTTCAAAAACGACCCACCATAATAAATTTCAAAACTTACCTCCCAGCATTGTTTGCCTCTGAGTGGTATGCCTAACCTGCAACACTGTGTAAATAAATATAGACATTTGTATACAAAATTATTTGAAATTTAGTTTAGCTTACTTCGGGTAGCGCGCCTCACCAAATACTGATCAAATAGCACCACAAACAAGTAACAAAAGTAAAGGCATAGTGTGACTTAAATGGGGAAATGAAAAATTATGTTCGATAACACAAACCCAACAAAAGATACACATACCGACGGCTGATTGGAAGATTGCCCTATGGTGGGCGATCTTACACTCAACCGACGATATTTAATTATGTCTTAAGCATTTGACTCACTCACTCACTTGCACTGTCAATCACCGATATAGCATCGTCCTTCTTAATCAAATAGTCAATGACGCATACGTCCAGTAGGAGAAACAGTGCGTCACGCAGCAGCAAGTACGGCTGAGCGGCAAAGGGGAAGGTGCAGAAGACAGCGCCAGCTACCAGGAGCACAACGAAAAGGCCCGAAGCAAAAATATCCGCATACAAGCGGCGAGTATCGCTATTCAGATAAGACAAGCTACTGAATATGTCCGGTGCGCCATTGCCAAAGGCGACCAATGTCACACCAGCAACGTTCTCGCTCATGCGCATCATGCGAGCCAGCATAGCTAAAGCGGGACAAAAGCTAGAGGATTGTTATTACTAATAAAAAAAAAAAAAACATATTTTGTGCGTAAACTATGCAGAACCAAACGATGTAGTACTGAAAGTCCATGGAACACAGTTTTGTATACAAGCGAGCCAATGGATATACATATGTATGTAAATACATAGGTACATGGACCTCATGCATAAAAAGTGAGCTTAAGCTACGACACGATTTTCAGTACAAATTCTAGAGCTTGGCTCACTTTACCAGCCAGTGCAAAATTGAGTCTGAGCTCAAGCTCACTTTTTTTGCATGACGGCCAATATCTTTCACATATTTGCGGACACCACTGCGTATACTCAACGCTTAGTGGTATATACAGCGAGCTCTTAATAGTACATACACCTTCAGTATATCGCAAAAAAACAAGTCTTTCATTATAAACTTACAATATATCTGCTGTGACACCTAATATAGTGAAGCCAAGCGCAACAACCATGAGCAGTGCGAGTGATGCAAATACGGTTCCGATTGTTGTGGATACTTCCAGCACACAAAAAATGATATGCGCGTAGTTAATGAAGTAAACATTCGATTGACAGGAGGCAGACGTTTCAATATAGGAACAACGTTGATCCTGCGGCAATGTAATAAGGGTGGTGCAAACTCGCTGCAAACAAAGAAACATATATACATACGTACATACATACATACATACATATGTGTACATTTTATTAAAAAAAAAAAAAGAAAATTTTACATACTTTAGCGACATCCATGGCAAAATGTTCGTGGCGCTTGAATCGGGGCGATGTTTGATTACTCGCATTGAAGCTCATCATTGCAGAGGTATAGCACTACGTGTCTTACCTGAAAGGTGTCGGGGAACTCGTATTTGTTTTGATTTTTATTAAAAAGTTTAACACAACTTCTGACAAATATGTATTTGCGAGACAAATGTACAAAACAAAATCATGTATTTCGTTTTTCTTTTTTCTTCTATAAATACTTATACAGAGTGGTCCAAGGACATGATTCAATAATTAAAGCTTTGCTCATTAGTGACATTCGAGTTTTGACACTCCCTTAGCTCGCTTACAAACGCTTTGCACACACACACACACGAACCCACACACAGCGGCTTGCTAAGGAAGTCGATTTTGTCAAGAGGGCACGAGAAAACTGTTTTTTGAGCAAACCTTTTATTATTGAATCATGGTCCAAGGACGCTCATATATATATGTTTATTTTAGTACCCTAAAATGTTTCACTTTAATTAAGGAATATTAAAAAAAAAATTGTATTGTACAATTCATCGACTGGCTGGACAAATAGTATATACCGTTAATACCGTTTCCACCTTTTTTTGCTTTACAGGTCTATGCTGTTGTTGTATCGCACGAACAAACCTCTGGTGATTTGTCGCCGGCCGCTGTCAGCTATACAAGTGGCTTCTACCAGATACCAGTTATTGGTATATCCTCACGCGATGCTGCCTTTTCCGACAAGAATATACATGTTTCCTTTTTGCGCACCGTGCCGCCATATTACCATCAAGCGGACGTCTGGCTGGAAATTATGTTTCACTTCGGTTACACCAAGGTGAACGAAAATGGACAACTCACAACTCAATATTGAACTAGAAACTTTTTTTCTCTTTATCGCTTGGCATATGCGTTATTGCTTTTGTTTTTGTTTTCATTCGGGTGTCAGGTGATTATAATACACAGTTCCGATACGGATGGGCGTGCCATATTAGGTCGCTTCCAGACCACCTCGCAGACAAATTACGATGATATCGATGTGCGCGCCACCGTTGAAATGATTGTGGAATTCGAGCCGAAACTGGACAGCTTCACAGAGCATTTGATTGACATGAAGACTGCACAATCGCGTGTCTATCTGCTGTATGCGAGGTATGTATGTTAGAGTGCATGGAAAGGACGGAGTTGGAAAATGCGAAAAAATGATATATAAAAAAAGTGCTGACAGTGAATTTTTCTCCACTTCCTTTCTTCTTTTTAATGCCATTATTTACCCATTCAATTTCTTACGTTCAGCACCGAGGATGCACAGGTTATTTTCCGTGACGCTGCACTCTACAATATGACCGAGGCCGGTCATGCTTGGATTGTGACCGAACAGGCGTTGCATGCCAATAACACGCCAGTGGGTGTCTTGGGTCTTGTATTGGAGCATGCAAAGAGTGATAAAGGACACATAAGGGTGAGCATAAAATAAACATAATTAAAAGTTGCCGCTTTTACGCTTTGGAAAACAGGCACAATTTTTGAAAGGATAATACAAGGCTCCTTTCATCTTGTTGACAAGTACACTAAAAGGATACATTTACCAACACGTGGTACGACTACATTCATACGCAGTTTCATATGCACATATGTATGTATGCAAGTGAAAGGGGTGCCTCTTGCAAGGGGTTCTCATTACATTATTAAAATTGCACGATACACGTGTTGCTTTTAGACTACAAAAAATTACGACCCTGCAGGAAATTGAAATGCTACAGTTGGTATCGGAGACCNGTTGCTTTTAGACTACAAAAAATTACGACCCTGCAGGAAATTGAAATGCTGGAAGGCTACAGTTGGTATCGGAGACGCACTGTTTTATGACATGTATTTTATGTATAAGAGTAGAGTAGTAAGAGTTTTCATTGCAGGGTGTGTTTTTGGTTAGTGTATTGTTCTATTTGGAAGAAATTATAATATAAATGGAAGAACTTGAAATAGATAAAATAAATAAGAGAAATTTTTTGACAATCAGCTGATAGTGTTAGTCGTATCACAACGGGTTTTTCCATACTCTGCGCGGGGGCAGCCACTCTAACCTCACCTAGCCTAGAACTACTTATTAAAAAAAAAAAGTAATTGTAATTCGATGAAGAAAAGTTTTTCGAAAAGTAGAAACCTCAACATCTAGGTTCAATTAACCGCAAACCTTTTCAATGTCAATCTCTCGAATCGGGACGGGGGCAATATTAAAGAATATTGCTAGCTCTTTGGTGAGTAATACTACACTTTTTGGGCTTTTGTCGATAGCCACGGGGCGCATTATATTGCATTATCAGTTTAAATGAAACCATTTTCAAATTAAGTGGAACCTTTTTCAAATTAAATTAAACTTTTTTCAGATAAAGCGAAACTTTTTTCAAATTAAATTGGACCGTTTTCAGATTCAATGAAACTTTATTCGAAATAAATGAAACCTTTTTTTTTTTTTAAATAAATGAAACATTCTTAAAAGGAAGTTTCATTTAATTTAAATAAAGTTTCATTGAATCTAAAAGTAGTTTCATTTAATTAAATTTAATTTAATCTCTGAAAACATCTGTTGATCCCTTGTTCAGAATAGCTTCTCTCACTTCGGCACGGCATCCCATAGCCTACTGAGTAGTTTTTTTTCTGCTCTTTTACAACTTTTGATAGAGCATCATATCGATTTCGAAGGATCTGTGGCCTTATCTTTCTATTTCCTATTTTAAGTAACATTACTAGCACCGAACTCACTATTTTCTACTATAGTTCACAATTTCCCGCAGGGAGTTCAATATACTGGCTACATGAACGAATTTCGTATATACTTACTTACATGTTTACACTAAACATTCCATAACCAGCTTGTATGTGCACTTTTATAAACAGTTTACTGTGTCTCGTTTGCCACTTTGCGTCTCTTTTAGGACAGCGTTTATGTACTCGCGTCGGCAATTAAGGAGATGATGTCCAATGAAACGATTACAGAGGCGCCAAAGGATTGCGGTGATTCGGGCGTTAATTGGGAGTCCGGTGAGAAAGACTATGTTTACTTGAAATGAATTATTAACTCACAAAGTGGGTCTAAGGAACACACACACACACACACACACACACACACACACACACACACACACACACACAAACACACACACACAATCACACATGGACACACTGAGCATTGAGAGTATTAATTAATTTTGCAATTTTCTCGCTTCTTATCCCCAAACGGGCGCATGCATAAAGGCAAGCGCTTATTTCAGTATCTGAAAACGCGGAATATAACTGGCGAAACGGGACAAGTGGCCTTTGATGACAATGGCGATCGCATTTATGCCGGCTATGATGTAATTAATATACGCGAAAAGCAGAAGAAGCATGTTGTGGGCAAATTTTATTATGATACTGTAAGTACTTACTTATTTCGAATGAAAAATTTTATTTCTGAGATACTCAATTTAACTGTTTTTAATACTCTGTTTATAAACTTTTGTTTATTTTTTAGGAGAAAGCTAAAATGCGTTTACGCATCAATGATAGTGAAATTTTGTGGCCTGGCAAGCAGAAAAAGAAACCCGAGGGTATAATGATACCCACACATCTGAAAATTTTAACCATCGAAGAGAAACCGTTTGTCTATACGCGCCGTTTGACGGAGGATGAAGTGAATTGCGATGAAGATGAGATACCATGTCCACTTTTCAATGCAACCGACGGCAGTGGTTTGTATACATAAATATTTACTTTTTATTTGATTTTTACACAAAAGAACTTTTTGAAGAGGCAGTTAATCGATTATCGATGTATAGGTAGAGAGCGCCGAGCTGAGACAGTATGCTACAAGGCGGTGCTCCTCGCCTTAAAATCACACAATATCACTTACAAGAAGCTGATGTGGGATTGCCTTCAGCTCTTAACACGCATCGCGTCCAGAAACGAGGTTTACCTAATTTGGGTAGCGGGAAATAGTGGACTCATGGGCAATGAATTGACCGATGTTCTCGCCAGTATAGCAGCTACACAGAGATCCATTGGCTCAGGACCCTTGGTAGGTCTGACATGAAGCTCCGTTAGCCGCAATTACTATGTACATTAGGGTGCCTCACCAAAAAGGTCGTGAGCTTCCAGCGGAATTATAAAATTTGTTATATCAAAATATTCCGGAAAAATATTTAGATTTACGTGAGCTGGACCGCATTCAAAAGGTCTCCAAAAATCGTGTTTTATATAAATAAAATTTGTTTTATAAAGTATTTTTTCCATAAAATCAACTTAGATAATAGAAGAGTTGAAACCTTCTCGGCTGAGAAAACTCCTTCTCCGATTCTCTCTTAAAGTTTGGAGCCATTTGTATAAAAATGTATGACATTAGGCACATGAAGGGGTCTGTTGTACCAATTCTGTCGTGTTAGTATCACAGTTTTGTATCTCTTATGCAATATACGATACTGATGGGTTTTGAGATAGTAGCCGGCGTGGCTAAGGTCGTCGATCCATGATCCGGCTTCTTTGAGCCTTGCTGTTGCAACAACGGCCATATTTCGAGCAGTTAGATTAAGTGGAGGTTGATGCAAGACCATTTTCTTAGCTTACTTTTTCCTTTTCCTTATTACAATAAAACAATTTCTCCATTTTACCAGCATTTAACACACGTTTTATGTTCCCTCTTTCAGAAAACGAGAACTGCTGTCGCGGCTACTGCATCGATCTACTCAACGCTCTTTCGCATCGCATTAATTTCACCTTCGATTTGGCACTCTCACCCGATGGTCTGTTCGGTCATTACACCTTAAAAAATGTGAGTTCGTCCACTTCGGGTGCGATAACGTCACGTAAAGAATGGAGCGGTCTGATTGGGGAATTGGTGAATGAACGTGCCGACATGGCGATGCCACTCACCATTAATCCAGAGCGTGCCGAATTTATTGAGTTCTCGAAACCGTTCAAATACCAAGGCATCACAATACTCGAAAAGAAGCCATCCCGTTCAAGTACTTTGGTGTCATTTCTGCAGCCATTCAGCAACACGCTATGGATATTGGTAATGGTATCTGTACATGTAGTCGCGCTGGTCTTATATCTGCTTGATAGGTAAGTAGGGCCGTACAACCCCACCCCTATCCAAGATCAGTTCTCAAATTAGAAAATCATTTACCGAAATATAAAGAAACACATAAAGCTCACTGAGAATTGATCGTACGACCATTGCACCCTTTCCCCAAACAACAGTTAAACTATTTAAAAAGAGAAAAACGCTTAGAAACACTAAAAGCAAAAACCGATCGCCGCCCATCGATCGAATGCCGAAGCACACTTTGCATTTCATCTCCCTAATTCCCACTTTCGTAAATTTCATTAAGCTTGCAAATGCAACCCTGCCCCTCTAAATGTAAACAGGTAAATACCAGTACTCCAACCGCTCTCTCTCTTTGGCGATTTTTTCTCTCCTCTTTCACTGCAGATTCTCACCATTTGGACGTTTCAAACTCTCGCATACGGATAGCAACGAAGAGAAAGCTTTGAATTTGAGCTCCGCGATTTGGTTCGCTTGGGGAGTGCTTTTGAATAGCGGTATTGGCGAAGGCACGCCACGCAGTTTTTCGGCGCGGGTGCTCGGCATGTTCTGGGCCGGCTTCGCAATGATCATCGTCGCATCATACACTGCCAATCTGGCTGCATTCCTCGTGTTGGAACGTCCGAAGACCAAGTTGAGTGGCATCAATGATGCGCGTCTGAGAAACACCATGGAGAATTTAACTTGCGCTACAGTTAAGGGTTCATCGGTAGACATGTATTTCCGTCGGCAAGTCGAATTGTCCAACATGTATCGTACAATGGAAGCAAACAATTACGATACGGCAGAGCAGGCCATACTAGATGTGAAGAAAGGGTGAGAATAAATAATAGAAGCTGGAGTAAAGAAAAGAAATGTAAACTTTCATCTCTTTAACAGAAAACTTATGGCCTTCATTTGGGACTCATCGCGACTCGAATATGAAGCGTCCAAAGATTGCGAATTAGTAACCGCTGGTGAATTATTCGGTCGTAGCGGTTATGGCATAGGTTTGCAGAAAGGTTCCCCATGGACAGATGCGGTTACGCTCGCCATTTTGGAGTTTCATGAAAGTAAGTTGTAATTTATGTTAAGGATAAGTGAATAGTAAACTACTGAAAACAAAAAAAAACGTTTAAATATTGACAGGTGGCTTCATGGAAGCGCTCGATAAGCATTGGATCTTCCACGGCAACGCACAACAATGCGAACTCTTCGAGAAGACGCCAAACACATTGGGACTGCAGAATATGGCTGGCGTTTTCATTTTGGTCGCTGCGGGTGTAGCAGGCGGTGTTGGACTTATTATAGTAGAGGTGATCTATAAAAAGCACCAAGTGAAGAAGCAGAAACGTTTGGACATAGCGCGTCATGCGGCAGACAAGTGGCGCGGGACCATAGAAGTAAGTGGGAAAAAAAACAATTAGAAAAGTCTGTAAATAAATACTCTTCTTAATCGTTGCTTTCCATCTGCAGAAACGCAAAACCCTACGCGCTTCGCTCGCCATGCAACGACAGTACAACGTCGGTTTAAATGCCAATCCTGGTACGATTAGCTTTGCGGTGGACAAGCGTCGCTACCCGCGCTTAGGTCCATGCGCGCCCGAACAGGCTTGGAAGAGCGATGCGGATATTTTGCGTAGTCGCCGCTACATGGACGAAACCACCAAAGGCGTTAATTCGCCTGCCATACATGTGCCAATGTTGGGTAAAGTGCGCTCACCCGGCAACATGCTACCGCCACGAAATATGCTGCCACCACGCTACTCACCTGGCTACACTAGCAACGTTTCACATTTGGTAGTTTAAGCTTGGGCTTTTAGCGATTACGCTGAGATAAACAAAAATTTGCCATCACCAGCCGGCAATCCAAATCAAGAGCGGAAGCGAAGATCCTCTCTTAAGTGAGAGGAAAACAAAAAAAAGTTTAAGAACAGAAAATTAGCCATCACTTGCAAATAAAAAAAACTGGAGCAGGAAGACAAACCAGCCGACTTTGATTAGATTTTGTCTGTAAACAAACAGAAATTCATGGTGCCGCCATGGAAGAAAAAAGGAAAGTGGGCGTTCAATGCTCGCCAGAAACATTTCTGAAAGTAAAAATTTGTTGGTGGTATATAAAAAACCAAAGTAAATTTCTTTGTTTATATACATTTTCTCTGGCTAAAATTTTACAGCACAAAATAAACGTATTTCTTTTCACTTTGCTCTCACAATTTTTTAGTGATGCATAATTTTTGCGTTATCGAACGGCTACTTGCAAAAATTAAAAATAACAAATTACAAATTTTTGTGTTGTCGAACGCAATGTAGTTATGCTTGAAATAAGCTGAAACACTCCTAGAGAGTAGGAAAATTGTATTTTGCTTACTAATAAGCGGATAATATAAGTGGTTCTCTGTTCCAAGGGTCAAAGTAAGGCATGTCAGAATTTATGTAAAAGTAGCTAAGAGATTTTTAATTTACAAAAACCTAAGCTAAATTATAATTCAATGAGAGCGAGTTTACAATTCTAGTTATATTTTGTACCGACAGCATAATATTTTTCATTAGTACTCGCCTAAGCTATTTAATTGTCATTATTTTTTTACAGTTGGCTACCGCCAAACCGAACGAAAAATTTTCGTTTGAGGTCTAAATGTTAAAGTTAACAAGTTTTGGATAATGACATGACATAGTTAAATAAGTATTATCTGCTAGCTGTAGATTATGTAAAGAAAAAAATTGTTAGAATTGAATAAATGTGCTTTGTGTGTCAAACAGTTGTTTAAAAAATTTTCTCCTAATTGAAAAGTATGTGGCCGTAAGTATGTAGTACAGTAAAAAAATTTTACATGCAGGTATGTACATTAGACTGTATCACCAAAAAAAGGTTTTTCCCACTGGAATTACAAAATTTATTATGTTTGAAGACTTCCACCAAATTATTTCGGAAAAATATTAAAATTTATCTGAGCTGGGCAGATTTGAAAATAACTCCAAAAATAGAGTTTTTTATGAATAAAAATATTAAAAAACTTTTTGAAAAAATTAGCATAATAATATTTATTTATTATTGTTTTTAACCTTACTTCAGGGATTGGTTTATGAGAAACTTGAAGAACTGGATCAAAATTATACCAATTCTTTGCAAAAAAACTCATTCACGTCCCAATTTTTTTTTTTTTAATATCAACACATGTTTATTCAACTTAGAATGATGCTCTTTCATATCGCCTTATCTTTCGATCGAAAATCTTTGTTTCTCTTCAGGTGACTTCTAAAAATAATAATACCCAGTTGTTTATTTTACCCTTTTTTAATACTAACAATTTTTTATGGGTCCCCCTATTGCATTTTTTTTTTTAGTTTTTGAAGGACCTATAAAAATTGTTTATTATAAAAAAATGGTTAATTGAACCACTGGGTATTAGCGTAAAATATTGATCGAAAAATATTGATTCTCAAGTATTCTATACGATATCTACGAAAAATGCTTTCCTTTAAATATAAAACACATGGAATACTTTGACTGCTTTGCGCGAACTCTAATTTTTTTTAGTTAAAAAGAAAAAATTTTGCAGTAGCTTAAAATTTGCACTTTATTACACTAAAATTTAATGGGCTACAAGACTGCGTACTCAAAAAAAAATTTAAAAAATTTATAAATTTGTAATGTACTCATTTTACTCAACTTCGGTGTAAAAAAAAATGTTCATAACTCAAATTATTGTAGAGTGCACCCCATAATACTGTACTTAAATATTGCGCAATACTCAGAGCTGCCATTGTAATTTTTTTCAATTTTTTTGGAGATGGCATATTTTCAAAAACTATTTTTTTTATCAAAAAATTTTTATGTGAAAAATTTTTCAAGAAAAAAATTTTTAAAATATTTTTTTTTCATAGATAATTTTGATGTTGGATTTTTTCCTCGCCCCGTTCTCGAGATATTTGGAATACTATTAAATCGATTGGTTTTTGTTTTTATGCTGTTAAGTTTTTAAAAATTTAGTAATTAAGCTCAAATTTTATATATATTTATTAAAGGTCTGCATCGGAATTCAGTTTGCTTCACAGTGAAGTTTTTTTCAAATATGTATACTACTCATACTCTAACAAAGAGGGCATGGAAGGAAGAGAAGTGAAGATATTGAGCGCTGTATACATAAAAAAAAGTACTCAAACAAATTATGTTCCGAAAAAAAGAGGAACATAAATCAGCAGTACCATGCTGTTAAACTTCCACAAAAAAGATGTTCCTTCACAAGTATTTTTTGAGTATTTTTGGAAGTTTTCGTTTAATGCTACATAATGTTAATGTTAGAGCTGACTCTTATGTTAAATAGCAAACATGGAGAAACAACGTAGGGTACTCCGAATATTTAGCCAACAGCATATTTTTTATAAAGAAAGTGGACTCATTTTATACAAAGAACCAATTTTTATTTGTACAATACGATAGTTTCATTTCCCAATACCAGGCGCACATACATATTTGTTGTATTCTTGCCACCACCTTGTATAAATTCGCCTCGTGCAAAAACAAAATGCAAGACTTTGCCATGCTAAACACTGTGGCGAAGCGAGAGAGTTATATGGACAAATATGAGCCACTATGATTCAATTGATTCAGTGAGCCCTACGGCATCAACTGAGTTACTGAGTTACATTTTTTTTGGACAGGGAGTCTGAGTTACCGATTCTCTTATAGGAATCAACTCAATAACTCAACTCTGAGTTGAGTTACCCACCTCTACTCCTTTATGAGACTTCTAGTCTTGCCTCCCACACCCCCCGCACTATCTTGCTGAAAGGTATGAGAAGAGGATGCGAGCCGCGCCGCCATCGAACGTGGAGACGTAACGCGACGCGACTCGATTCTATTAATTGAAATTGAATTGAGTGTCAAAGATAATTTGCGTTGTGTCTAGATAAGTGTTGCACAGTACTCCAGCATTCACTGTGGTTGTAACCGGCATCCAGCGGCCAATGGCGGTTATTCCTGTTGAGCTGCGCTGGCAGAAAACGCCAGTCTACGCCACTCATAGCCCCATCTCCCATCTCTGCGTCTACATATGTATGTACATATCTGTCGGCAGGAAATTGGCCGTCAATGACTAACTACTTTTTTTAGCAATAAGCAGCTCTGGCACAGTGGGTTGCAAGACAAATTAAGATGGAGAACTTAAAAAAATTAAAAAAAAAAATCATTTGAAAAAAAAGTGCAACATCAAATTCGCAGAATCCGTGATATGTACATAATTAAAATGAGTCTTTCACTTAAGTTGGAGTGCATAGTCGCGGCTATGAGTTGAAACTCATAAGTTTGTATGCAACTGTGTTTTGTGTGTAGCCGCACTGAGCCAGCATAATTTGCATTTTTGCAGTTTAAATTTGTTTTCTCAACTTCGCTTCATCTCGATTGTTCTTGTTGCGGTCGTCTTGCTTTAATGCACAGCTGTGCTTAATTTCTTAATTCCAAAGCGTAAATAAATATTGTGTAAACAAATAATTGAAAAGAACGCAGAAAAGTAAAACTTATTTGAATAAAAAATTAAGCGAATCAATTTAACAGAAATTTATGTTTGTAGATGTAAATATTAATGAATACTTAGAAATTGAAAGTGTATGTACATATGCACGTACAAATACGTTAAGGATCAATGTATAATTCAATGAGCTAGTTAGAAACGTTCATTTGAAATGCATTATCAGGGTAAACTTGAAACTGAAATATTTCTCAAAAAGCAATTTATTTTTTCGCAAGAGTCTAAATATAGGAGGCGTTCCATACCAAAATGGACGGGTTTCACACTTCATATGTTTGATTTGTTTAAAATTTTTAGAGTTGATGGATAAACATAAATAATAAATATTAAAGCACTGCAAATATACCAGCAGAAATACTCTTCACATGTGTACATGAGTAAATGGAACATATATTTTAGAATACTTAAAAAGATAGGAACAAAATAAGAGAACATCATAAATTTGAGGTACCGATCAATGTTACTCAACAGAGCTCTGCTACATAAAACACTGTTCCGCTTTTCCATAGTACTTGAGTATGTTGATTGCATTCAGTAGTATTTGAAATCTTCATAGGAAGTATAAGAATACTTATGAAGTTTTTTCTTTTAAATGTTAGCATTTAACATAATGTTAAGAAAATACATACATTTTCTTTTTATTCCAATATATACTTAAAATATTGTTTTACATTTCTGGCCGGACGCTTCAATGTTTGCAAAAAAGTTCGAATCTTTCATACATATACAATGATTTATGTACATATGTACATATTATGTAAATTTTTTTTTAATATCGAAAAATGTGTGCCCATTTTCCCGCGACCTTTCTTTATGGCCAGTTTTTATTTTCAAATTGATATTTTCCCAATACCAGGCGCTCATAAATGTGAAGTAACAAGTTTTCTATTTCTAAGCAGAAAATTGTTTGTATAAATTTTTAAATTTCCAAAATTCTACTTTGTGAATTTTCAAAGGCTTCTACAAACGAATTAAAATCTTCTACAGACAAATGTATGCGTATGGAAAGCTTGCTACTTCCCACCAAACAATTTGTGTTGCCGGCAATAAGAAAACGTGTCGCCCTCGAAAACAAATTTATTGCCGGTAATATTGCCATCGAAACGATTTCCTATTACCGGTCGCTCTAAAACGTCCGCCGAAGGCAACACGCCTGGGCGAGTCGTTTTCTTATTACCTGAATGAGTCCTTTTCTTATCGCTTCAGGCGATATTTGGAATAATTTTATTCTTTTTAATACTTCATTTATTTTTTTGTATACCAAATCGCAACTTACAATCGGAAATAATTAATTTTCTCGCTGTGAGGCTTCCTATTTCTTCAATCTTGTCCTTGGGCATAATTTAGATGCTTTTGGCCAATACTATTGACGGCATATTCATAAGTTTCGGAATTTTTGAGAACTTTTTTATTCAAAATTGACATGAACGGAGCGATGTTGCCGATTTGTCACCACAGCAATAAATCGGTGAGTCGCCAATTTGTTGCCATTGACGATTGTTGCCTATTTCTCATATTTTGCATGGTGGGTTA